>NC_053448.1:41879353-42175009 GCF_007990345.1 Gossypium hirsutum | reverse complement strand
GCGGCAGCTGTAAAAGAGGACCTTAGGTGCGCCGCACCTAGGGTTAGGGTTACCTTTCTCTCTTTTCTTTATTTTCTGATTTGGGCTGAATTTTTTTTATTGGGTTTGTGATTTTGGGCCTGTTGTATTTGGTTTGTTGGGTTTGGGTTGGTTATTGGGCTGATTGGGCTAGTGTGTTATTGGGTAGGTTAGTGAGGTTTTTGGGTTGTATTGGGTTTGGTTTAATTTTGTGATGGGTTGGGCAAATATTGGGCTATACAAAAGGTGTCACAGAATTATAGTCTAGGTATCAAAATGGGATAAAAAAAATTTCGATACCAATATAAGAAAATAGGTATAGTTCAAGCACCAAACAGTGAATAAAGCCAAAAAAGTTACATCTTCTAACTTTACGGAGTTATAAACATGTCATTTGTTTATTAGATTTATATTGGTTAAATTCTACTATTAGTCCATGTACTTTGTAAAAGTTATGGATTTAATTATTATATTTTAATTTGATCATTTTTAGTCTTGTACTATTCAATTTTTAAAATTTCAATCCTCCAAATTATAATTGTTAAATTGATTAAGTTAAGCTTTGTTATTTCCAAAATTTGATGCGTCAAATATATTATCATATGTGTATTGCCATGTCGGCTTGTTATTTTCACGTACTACTCAGTAAAATTGTAATTAATGGGTTAATGACTGTCAATTACGTCAAAACTAAAGTTTCAAAATTTTAAAAGTATCGGGACTTAGAATGATTCAATTGGAGAATATGGATTAAGTGTACAACTGTACACATAGTACAGGATCGATAATTGAATTTAACCAAACAGATTTAAATGTTACTGCTTAGGTCAAGACTAAAATTTGGAAATTTGAATAGAACAAAGATTAAAATTGATCAAATTAAAGTATAGAGACTAACTCCATAATTTTTACAAAGTATAAGGACTAATACCAGATTCTAACCATTTATATTTCATATATAGACTACGAATGAATTTATATACAAGATGATAACATGTGATAAAAAATAATTTAAAATTTAAATTTACTTAATTTTATTACTAATAATTGATGCATTGAATTATATGTTGTTAGTAAATTAAATATAAATATTTTTATTATTTTTATGGAGAATAAAAAAAACATGCGTAGGGAAACATGCAAACACATCCATTTTCTTGATCAAAATATACCAAACTTTGTCATTTCCCACTTCAAATTCCATTTGACACTTCACGTAATCTAAGTTTTATTATTGTATCAGTTTATAATTTTATACTCATATACATATATGTATATATAGTCAGTCCCCATAGACTCTCACGTATCTCCACCCAAGATCATAAAGTTTTCAACTATAGTATCATGATTCAAATTTTCAATTCCATTGATTTTTCAGAGCTTCTGATTATAACACCTCTGGTTTACCTCTTAACTGACCTTAAATTCACCATGATGGCAATAGATTTTATTTTTTATCGACTCCAAAAACTCCACCAGCTATTTCAAGACCACGACCGAGACTATGCCGATATCGATGACAACAATGATGAATTACGACCGTTACCGTCTCAGGTTCCGGTGCCGTTCACGGCCCATGTCGTGTCGAATTTGATAAAGGCTAAGCTCCCTGTCGTCGAATTCAGCAGGTGGAGATTACGAGGCGATATCGACGATCCGTCAGCTGATTGTGCGATATGCTTGGCGTGCGTAGAGGGGAGTGATGAAATAAGGGAGCTGGGCAATTGCAGTCACTTGTATCATAGAGAGTGCATTGATGGGTGGGTCGATCAGGGTCATGAGAGATGTCCTTTGTGCTGGCTTAAGCTACTGCCATGCGAAGCTGCTGCTGCTGCTGATGAAGGTGGGGAAGTAAAGGGTGTATATGATCCATGGAGGTTGGAAAGAATGGCCTATCTGTTTGGTGAAGATTATTAATTATTCTTAGATTTTTTCTATTACAAGACTCCAACAAACTTCTTTTGTGTATTTTCCTTCCGCTTTCGTTTTATGCTTTCTCTTGCTCCAATATGTTAAAAAAGTAATATTATTATTGAATGGGTTAACCACAGTGATGATCCCCAAATTTTCTAACTTGTAAGTTATTTCTTAATTTTCAAAAACGTTATAATTAAATCATTTTTCCAGTCTGACAATCAATTGTTATAGATGAGAGTTAAATTGGAGACATGCAAGATTTTTATATCATTAAATAAGATGTACAACAATGAGAATACTTTGATTAATTTCCTTTCAAACGTATCATTGTTATAATTTGTTATCTAAAAAAGTATCCCACAATAATTTTAATAATTATTTCTCTGCTTTTATGAGTTTTCATCCTCCTAATTTTCTGGGTTATTATTATTATTATCCTTATCTTCTAGAAATGCATGCTTTCATATTTTGGCCCACCTGCCTAACTCGACAAGTCAAGGTTCTTCCTAACATAATTCATCAATCTCAATCACTGGTTTTATTTATTAATTTGTAATTTTGTAAATTAATTACAAAAATTATTTATGGATATATAAATATTTAATATATAATTTTGACATCAATTTGTTTGGATTAGATCATTGATCGGGTTATCTGTTCAAGCCTACAAATCTACTCAGGATTTGAGAGGACTTGGAAAATAATATTAAACTTGAAAAACGAGCTTGAATAAAAAAAATTAAGCCTGTTTAAAATATGGGTTGGGCTCGAGTTTGAATATTCTAGGCCCAAACTCGCACAACCCATTTTTTTTATATTTATGATACTCTAACAGAAAATTATTTGATATATAATCAATGAAGTTTTTTAGACTCTGCAAGCGGGTTAAGGGTTTGACAAGCATATTTTATGGAGTAGTAAGCAATAAAAAAATTAATTACATAAATAAATGTGACACTTGGCACATCCTCAATCCACTTGTAGAGTCTAAAAAATTAGAGTGTATCAAATAACTACCCATTATATATTAAGGTCAGTATTTTGTTCACTGTCAATCGAGTTTTTTAATTCCACAAGTAAAGTTTAACACATGACACATGTTTGTTTTAATTTATTTTTGTTTTTTTAAATATTCCCTTAGGACACATGGCAACATTTCACCCCTGCTTATGGAGTTTTTCAACTTCACTAGTCGTTCACCAAATAATTTTCTTATATATTAAGTTATTTTTGTATATTATACAATTTATAACACATAAAAACTAAACCTATAATAATATATAATACTATAATACAAATATTTAAAAATTATTAAGATGCCTATATATATTTAATAAATAAAAAAACTAAAATTATTAAATCTGAAATTAATTATAATATGGGTAGGCTTGGGCAGAATTTTAGGCCCATAATTTTTGTTAGGCCGGGTCGGGTTTAAGACATGTCTAGTTTCAAAATATTGCTTTAGATTTATTTATATTTTCTTAAAAGTATTTAAGGTTGAAAGGTAAAAAAAAACCGAAAAACTGCATTCAATTGGGTTCTCAATTATTAAAAGAAAGAAACCGCTTGGACCCTCAATTAACGAAAATCGTCATTCACCATTAACAACTGCTAACATGGTTGATAGAAGCAATGAGAATTTGACCAGTTTGACTGGTATATTTGCTTTTACATATTGTTGAGGGGAGACTAACTTCTAGTTTCTTATTGCTTTCACAATCACATTAATGACAATTAATAGTTAAACCGGTGAATGAAGGTTTCTATTAATTGAAAAAGTTTAATTGATTTTTCTTAATCACTTACAACTCAATTCAATGCTTTTTTTTTCTTTAAGGGTTTAATTTATTTATTTTTTATTTTATGTTAATGCATTTTTAACCCTTTCACCAATAATTAACGTATGAGTATAATCTTGTCGCATACTTTTCCATCCATTATTTTTCATTTCATATGTAAGATACATTTATGAATTGTTTAAGTCTTACTTATAAATGGTGAGTAAAGTTGTGTCGGATAATAATAAATACAAAAATAATGAATAAGTGATAAGTGCTAAAAGTAAAATATTTTAATTTCATTTTTTAATTTATTTTTGGGTGATTATTCGATGTTAATTGTGAATTATATACTCTTAATCCTTTAAATTTATGTTTTAATGCTTAATACAACACTTGAGAGTAAAATAAGAGAAAAACAAACGAAAATTGGAGCATCAGAGTAAGCTACAAGAGTCACATGGGCTGGATCATTCCAGACAGTCGTGTGGTAGATTGTGTTGATTTCACGGAATTACGCACCGAACAACGAAAAATCACGATTTTTAGGTTTTCCGATGATTCTAAGATGTATATATGACAAAAATAAGAAAATATGAGTGAGCCGTTAGAGAATATTCAAGAAAACAACTCGAAAGCACCATTAAGTTGACTTTGAAGCAGATTTCTATCAAGATTGAAGATTCACAGTTGATTTCTTAGGAAATTATAATGAGTTTCTTTATTTCTTTCAGTTATACTGTATCTTGGATGTTTTCATTTTCAAGCATGAACTAATGTTCTAAATACCTAGGTGAGACGAACCCTATGATGGATTATATCGTTTGATTTTTATTTTACGCAATAAATACATAGTTTTTTGTTCTCAATTATGTGCGCTTAATTATTAGTTTGATATTTCTAGATTATTAATTCATGTTCGACATGTTTAAATCGGTAGTTAAATAGATCCTATTTAAAAGTAGATATTGCGTAATTGAGTAGAGTTTCATGCAATCTTAGAAATAGGACGATATAAATCTACCAGATTAGAGTCAAATCTAAGGGGAATCTATAGCACGAGTTAATGCAATAATAGGAGTTTTAATTAGAAAGAAATTTTAATTAATCAACTTAAAGTCAGTTGCTCTTATGCTCGAAAGAGATATTAGCATAATTTAGAAATTTCTAGGGATCAAGGTGCTAAGTAAAGAAATTACGTAATTTAGATTGATAATGACAAAGGAAATCTATGTGAATTCTTTCTTGGGTATTATTTTGCTTAGTGGTTGTTAATTGATTACTTTCCTAATTTGTTCTTTGTCGTGTTCATTAGTTAATTAATTTAGTTTCATTTTAGTTTTTAATTGATAACTTGAATTGTTCAATTAAATAATATAAAGACAATAATTACTAGTACTTGTAGTCCTCGTGGGAATGATATATCTGTTCGCCGTAATTATACTATTAATTGAGTATTAGTCAAATTTTTAGTCAGGTCGTGACATATCAATGAGATTCAAATTAGAATATTTTAAAAAAATACAAATATCAATAAAAAATTAAATAAATTCCAAATATAAAAAGAAATACAAACAATCAATAAAATAAGGGAATAAATTATATTAGGATCATCCTAAAAAGTAAAGTTTTTAGGCACCAATAAAATAGTGTTATGTCATTAAATTTTAAAGATAACAATGTATTATTATACACTCATCTATATCTAATATCTTCTCTAACTTAATTTAACTTTAATTAAATTACTTAAAATAATTAATTTTTTAAATTATAAATGTAATACCTCAATTTTACTCGGCTTATATAAAACAGTCCTTTTACAACTAAACGGGCCCAAAACCCAAACCCAATTACAGTGGAAGGCCTCCATACGCACAAAAACGTCGTCGTTTTGAGTACCCGACCCGATCCACTTTAGGGTCCGTGTGTTTTTTATGCGGAGGGGAAAATTGCACTTTTGACCCCTCCGCCTTTTAATATATTCCCAATTAGGTTTTTTTTATTATTTTAAATTCGGCCTTTAATTTATTTTAAATTCCAATCTAATCCAGTTGAACGGCGCCGTTTTAGAGGAGAAGGTAAAATTGCCCTTCCAGCCCCTCTATGTAATTCATGCGTTCAACTTAGTCTTCCAGACTTTATTTATTTACGGATTTATCCCGGAATTTTACTTGCGATTCAATTTAGTCTTTTTTTTCATATTTCTCTTAAAATTAATATTTTTAATAATGTATTTGTTTTTTATTTTTATAATTTTCATAAGTAATTATCATTATTTTATATATATAGGTTTTAAGCATGCATTTATACCTTTGAAAAAACTAATATTTTTCGTATATTTTATATACACATGTTTAATTTATTTAATTAATTTTGATATTATTTTAATTGTTTTTAACTTATGTATTTTTTATGTGTACATGTATATTTTTTGTTGTTTATCATTTGCTTATTAATTTATGTTTGCATATTTTTATTATTATCTTTCCTATTTATTTGATATCTTTTGCATGTCATTATTTTATATTCATTTGTTTATATTATTTCTATGCTATTGTTGTATTTGTTATCACATATAATATAACGTTACATCATCTTTTACTCAAATTTAAAAATAGAAAATTTTTAAAATTGAGATAATGCTCGTATTTAGGATTTTCAAGGAAATTGAGCCCTAACGTATTGGGTTCCGATTTTCTTCGTTAAATCTAACAATCGAGCATTTCTCTTTAATCAAAAAATAAGAACTCATTATTGGGAATTCAACACGCTGTATCCTAACGTATTGGATGTGACGCATTGATTTCTCAAAATGAAGATTTTTTCAAAAAAAAATAATAAAGGAAATATTCCGAGTTTGGGATTTTGGAGGAATTGTGCCCTAACGTATTGGGCCGCGATTTCTTAAATCTTGAATAAATGGATATTTTTTAAAATTTTTATTACACGAGTATTCTGGCCTAATTCATCTTTGAGGAAATTAGAATGTCGTGCCCTAACGCATTGGGTGTGGCATTTTCTTTCTTTGAAATGATAAGGTTCTAAATACGTAACATTTTTAAGTTTTTGTTAAGGATTATATTTTTTCAAATTTTCAACATTAAGACATTAATTAATTAATTAGGTACCAATTTTTGGGCGTAATGAGGGTGCAAATCCTTCCTCATACGTAACCGACCCCCGGACCTGTTTTTCTAAAATTCGTAGACCAAAGCTATTGTTTAAGGTGATCCAATCACACCTTAATAAAAGATTGGTGGCGACTCCCAATTTTTGTTTTCTTAAAGTCGACAACCTAAATTTTTTGTTTTTCAAAAAAATTGGTTTCGACAGCTTGGCGACTCCGCTGGGGACTTATATACGAGAGTCGAGCCACAAAGTTGATTAATTTCTGTCTTATTGTCGAGAAAATAAATTTTTAAAAAACTCATGACATCCTTTCACATTCATTATCTTATTGCTTAAATATTGTTTGCATTATACATTTCATGAGTTGAACAATTTTACCCTTTTAAGTGGGAGTGAGAAGCTATGCCTTCGTGAGGTTTTCACCTCTGTGTAGGGTAGTGGATTTCTTCCGGGATACATCCGTACCTATGTCTTCGTGAGATTTTCATCTCCGTGCAGCCATAGGGAAATGTATTCCCCTGAACCGAACTCGATCCATATGAGTCTATAATGAGTGAGGATTAAGGAATCTGCTGGTTCGGGTACCTTTACCCTAGAAGCCAAACTTCATATAATGAACCTTAAGAATCCACCCTAGGTAGAACTATACTAAACCCTAGTAGATATCCAATTAGGAATTTTACTATTTCTTGATTATATCTTATGTTTTATGAGATACTGACTTTTTATGTTTTATTTTGATTGCATGACATGGCATTTCATTTCATCATAAAAGGCGTCAGTTCACATTCAGTTGCTAGATAGAAGGCTTATCATGGAAAGAGGGTTTCTTGATAAAATAGAGGACAATGCGGCTGTCCGAACTTGGTCTGAAACAACACAGCAAGAAAAGGGTGATAGTTTGGCTGACGGGCATATATCGGAGTTATGAAACTTTACGCATATCAGTGTAACTCAAAACAATTTGCAGGAATTGAATGAAATCTGGGGTCAGTGGAGTGATGAGGTTAGACAGCTCTTTTATAATAATTATGGGGATCTGTCTTATTTGCTTGATGTAAAGGTAGACAAGAGTTTGTTTCAAGCGCTCGCCCAATTCTGGAATCCTGCTTACAGCTGCTTTACGTTTGGGAAGGTCGATTTGGTGCCTACGATAGAGGAATATATGGCTTTACTTCGATGTTCAAAGTTTCAAGTGGACAGGGTCTATTCGAGAGTAGTAAATGTACCAACCTTTTCAAAGAAGTTGATGAGTGTAACAGGAATGAGTGAGCAGTGAGTTGTCTCACGAATTAAGCAAAAGGGGGATAGTAAGTGCGTTCCTTGGAGAAGCTTGAAAGATGCAATTCTCACACACCCGGATGTAAGGAAAAGGTTAGATGTTTTTGCTTTAAGTATATACGGCTTGGTTGTTTTCCTTAAAGCCTTGGGGTATGTGGATGAAGCAGTCACTGATTTATTCGACCGGCTCGATAAGAAGGTTCACCGATTCCAACAATTTTGGCAGAAACTTTCAGGTTATTGAGTGCATGCTGGAAGACGGACGAAGGTATATTTATTGGATGTGCACAGCTTCTACTCGCATGGTTTCATAGTCACTTTTAGAAGGTGGATAAAGTTTTGTATCGGGTTTTCTCTGAAAATTATTCACCACTAAAAGAGATAGTCGCTACGCCAAGGAGAGACGACATTTCGAAGGAGAAGTGGATGGCAATTCTTTAAAATCTTCGAGAGGAGGACGTTGAGTGGAGAGCTCCTTGGTTACTTCCAGATGAGATCCTATATAGGTGTGGTAGTTTTGATTGGGTTCCTTTGCTAGGGGTTTGGGGAGCTACTGGATATGCCCCATTATTGGTGCTAAGGCAATATAGGTCAAGGAAATTTATACCTGCGACCCAAGGGATAGCTGATTGTGAATTTTCGTACAAGGATGATGGTTATAGAAAGAAGATTCAAGAGATGGCTAGTGCGTGGAAACAAACTCGCCGAATGAAGAGACTAGCTGTGGGTCCAATGACAACTCCTGGGTATCATGAATGGTGGGCTAGGAGGATTAATGATAATACACCTAAGTTAAATCAGGAAGACAGCCAGTCAGTAGAAGAGCATTTGCGAGTCATTCCTTCTAAGTTGGAAATCATAAGGTAAGATTTTGAGAGGAGAAATGCGATTTGGAGAAAAAGATAGAGCAAATGGAGGCGGAAAAGACGAACTTAAGATTGAATATAGACATTCAGAAGCTTGAAAATGAGAAGTTAAAGAAAGAGGAAAACAAGGCTGAGGAAGAGCTGGGTAGTCTGAAGACGGATTATAAAAAAATGCGTTTGTCAATGAGAACTGTTGGGCTGGGAAAGACTTCAGAACAATGGCGAGCAGAAATTCGAGAAGAAAAGGACAAAGCCGATAGATGGGAACAGAAATTTTTAGAGATGCAGAGTCGAAACGAATTTTTAGAAAAGAATTTTTCAGAAAGCCAAAAAGAAAAAGGCGAGCTAAAAGATAAGGTGGTTGTGTTGGAAGGATGTCTTCGTCAATATCGAAATCAAAATTCGGCAAAAGAATTGAAAGCTAGCTTGAGAAAGATTGAAGAAATGAAGAAAATAATTGAAGAGCTAGAAACGGAGCTGCAAAATTGTGAGATCCAGATCAAACACTTGAAAGCAAACGAGAGTCACAATAATGAACAACTTTATCACTTTCAGAGTCAAGTTAGAAACAGAGATCATCTTATCGAGGAAGCTGTGGTCCAGATTCGAGAAGTAGTTAGCAGTACAGGCTGACACGCTGAGTGTGAAGTATGAATTAGAATCGGATCGGGGACAAAAATTAGCTTTGTTACTTAGAAAGATTAGAGTTCTGGGTACTAGGGCAAAGTCTTATTTGTAATTCACTTTATGTAAAGGAATTTAATTTCTAGTAAAGTTTTCTTATATGAAATTGGATCAAAATTGACGTCTTTCTGCATTCATTTCATGCATTGCATCGTTTCATATGCATTAAGAAATACATCAAGGGATTCTAATTAATTTAAATCACTCCTTAGTTAATCTGGAAACCAACCAACCCACCAAGCACCACTACGGTACTCGATCGAAAACTAAAGATATGGATAAAAGGATGGAAAGACTAGAACAATCCCAAAAAGAAATGCAGGAGCAGCTTCAAAAGCAAATGAATGAGCAGTAAAAGATGATAGACAAAATGATGGAATCTCAAGGGAGTATGATGGCTCAGTTAACTTAGTGGTTCAGCAAAGGAACTGATAAAGGAAAAGGCTCTGTGCTCAATATTGAAGAAGGAGATAATGAGGGACCTGTTTATCCTCCGGACTTTACCTCCAACAAGTTGAGATATACCCACGTAGGTCCTCTGTTACTATTAATCCTCCAGGTGATGCTGCAATGCTAATGAATCTCCAAGCAGGATCAGGCTCTAACCCCGGAGCCAACTTTGTTAATCCTACTATTCCTGATTTCGATGAAACGGCTCGAAAAGAGAAAATGAATGATGAATTGCTAAAACAGCTAGAGGAAAAGTACAAATGGCTGGAAGAGAAATTTAGAGCGATGGAATGTGCAGAAAGCTACTATGGGATGGATGCTAAAGAATTGAGTCTAGTTTCGGATTTAGTGCTCCCTTACAAATTCAAAATGCCAGAGTTTGAGAAATATAATGGAACCAGTAGCCCCGAAGCTCATATTACCATGTTCTGCAGACGAATGACCGGTTATGTCAATAATGACCAACTCTTGATTCATTGCTTCCAGGATAGCCTCACAGGGGCAGCATCCAAGTGGTACAATCGATTAAACCGTACCCACATTAATTCATGGAGAGATTTGACACAGGCGTTCATAAAACAGTACAGCCATGTGACTAATATGGTACCTAATAGGATCACTCTGCAGAATATGGAAAAGAAACCAGGCGAAAGCTTTAGGCAATACGCGTAGAGATGGAGGGAGGTTGCCGTACAAGTTCAGCCGGCTCTTCTAGAAAGAGAGATGATGATGCTTTTCGTCAACACATTGAAGGCACCATTTATTACACAAATGTTAGGAAGTGCTACTAAAAGTTTTTCCGACATAGTTATGAATGGTGAGATGATAGAAAATGCTATCAGAAGCGGGAAAATAGATGTTGGAGAAAGTAACAGAAGGGCGGCCTCGAAGAAGAAAGAGAACGATGTCAACAACGCAAGTTCATATTCAAAGACAGTTACAGTGAATCAGCCAGGAAAAATGGCTGTTAACCAGCAAGGATCATCAAAGCAGAGATCTGATACAAGACAAAATACAGAGAAGATTCAATTTACGCCAATTCCAATGACGTATAGGGAGCTATATCAGAATCTATTCAATGCACACGTGGTTTCCCCTTTACACTTGAAACCTCTACAGCCCCCATACCCCAAGTGGTACGATGCAAATGTACAGTGCGACTATCACGCGGGAATTGAGAGACATTTTATAGAATATTGTACGGCATTCAAGAAGCTGGTGGAAAGACTTATAAGCCTGGGTGTGGTTAAATTGGATGATTCACCCAGTACAGAAAATCCGTTACCTAATCATAACGGAGTGAACATGATAGATGGGAGCATGGGTAAAAAAATCAAGGAAGACATAGCAGAAGTGAAAATTCCTTTGAGGTGGGTCTGGAGAAATATGGTAAAAAGGGGATTAATTGTTCCAAATTCAGAGGGAAGCTTCGAAAGGATGGAAAATTACTGTGAGTTCCATCACAAGGGGTGACATGAAATCCAGGAATGCGCAGAATTCAGACCCTTGGTTCAAGGCCTGATGGATAATAAGGAGATGGAATTTTATGAAGAAGTTAAGGAGAAGGGGAGTATTTGCACGTCCGAGTCCTCGAAGGTTCCAAGAGTAGTGCAGCCTGTGGCCATTATCTCGCGACCAAAGAAGGGTGATGTGAGAACACCAGTAATGCCAAGGATCATAATAAAGAAACCTGCAACATTTCCTTCCCAGGACAGTAAGAAGGTTCCATGGAGCTACGAGTGCAATACAACTGTCCCAAGAAAAGAGACTGCAAAGAACCAGTGCGTGAGTGCCAATCCAGAATCTATGAAATGGGCCATAATAGGGGAGCAAAAAGGGAAAATAGTTGAGCCAATGAAGGAGGAAGAAGCTGTGGAATTCCTCAAATTTTTAAAGCATAGTGAGTATAATGTCGTCGAGCAGTTGCATAAACAACCGGCCCGAATATCTGTACTGGCCTTACTCTTGAATTCAGAAGTACATCGAAATGCGTTGATGAAGATGCTAAATGAGACCTATGTGTCCAAGGATATTTCTGTGAACAAGCTAGATCGGTTGGTCAATAATATTAGTGCTGATAATTTCATATTTTCAATGATGATGAAATACCTCCTAGGGGCATGGGATCTACCAAAGCTTTGCATATCACTACACGATGGAATGGGCATATTTTGCCGAGAGTATTGATTGACAATGGATCAGCTTTGAACGTACTGCCATTATTCACACTTAACAGGCTACCCATAGACAGTTCGCACATGAAAACGTGTCAAAATGTAGTGAGGGCATTTGACGGTACAGAAAGGAAGGTCATGGGAAGAATTGAGATACCTTTACTGATTGGCCCAACAGTTTATGAGATAGACTTTATTGTGATGGACATCAAACCTTCCTATAATTATTTATTAGGAAGACCGTAGATACATTCGGTGGGGGCAGTACCGTCATTATTACATCAGTGTTGAAGTTAGTGTCAAATGGTCGGCTAGTGACAATAAATGCCGAACAGGATATAATAGTAGCTGTATCCAATGAGACGTCATACGTGGAGACCAATGACGAGTCAGTAGAATGCTCATTTCGATCTTTGGAGTTTGTAATTGTGGCATTTGTTCCTGAAGGGAGTAAAATTTTGGTGCCAAAATTATCCAAAAGTACAAAGATGGGTTTACAGTTGTTGGTAGGAAAATGAGCTTTACCCGGAAGAGGGCTGGGGAGATATCTCCAAGGGAGGACTGAGGTTCCAATGCTGAAAGAAAAGTAAGATCACTTTGGCTTAGGATACAAGCCAGATAGAGGACAGAGAAAGAAGGAGATAGAAAAAAGGCAGGAAAGAAGAAGGGCGCGTCTGAGTGGGGATGAAGCTAAATGGGAGCCAATGATAATTCCCCACATATCCAAAACTTCCGTATCTGGAGGAGTTATTCATCATGAGAGAAAGAAATTGGCTGAGGAAAACATCGATGAGACGTTGGTAAATATGCACATCAATGCAATTCATAAGCATGTGAATGAAGAAAGGAGCTGGCTGGACATTCGTCCTTATGAGCCTGGGAGTGTTCTAGACAATTAGACTGCGGAAGAAATACCTAAAGTCTTTAGAACTGTCTCAGAGTAATATTCAGAACAAACTTGTTGTTTTAGCCTAGAAATAACAAGAATTCTTTTGTGAAATAGGCTTATGTTTAAACATCATTATTTTAATAAAATACATCTTTGCAATTGTTTCGAGTAAATATTCCCTCATTCTTTCCATACAAGTAAATATATTCTTTCATTACACAAATAATTGTACATAAATTCATACATTCTTTTGTAATCATATTAGGTCATTGTGTATCAATGACATGAATGACGCCGCTACGAGCTCAGAGTGCCCTTTTGAACGAAACGTGTGTTTAGAGGAATCGCACAACTTTGAAAGTGATAGAGATAGTGGTTTATCTTTGGACTTGTTGAGGATGGTAGAACAAGAGAAAAAGCAAATCCTACCTCACAAAGAATCAGTAGAAATTGTGAGCTTGAAAGAAGGAAATGTGGTGAAAATTGGAACAGAGATCTCAGCAAAGACGAGACGAGACCTCATTGAATTACTCCAAGAATTCAAAGATGTCTTCGCATGGTTATACCAGGATATGCCCAGATTGAGTGCAGACATTGTAGTGCATCGCCTACCTATAAAAGAGGATTGCAAACCAGTTCAACAGAAGCTCAGAAGGATGAGGCCTAATATTGTGCTCAAAATAAAAGAGAAGGTTAAGAAACATTTCGATGCTGGGTTTTTACAAGAGGACAAATATTCTGAATGGGTAGCCAACATCGTTCCAGTCCCTAAAAAATATGGAAAAGTACGAATGTGCATGGATTATAGGGATTTGAACAAGGCAAGTCCAAAGAAAAATTTCCCATTGCCACATATTGATACTCTGGTGGATAATACGGCAGGATTTTCACTGTTTTATTTTATGGATGTGTTCTCAGGATATAATCAGATAAAGATGCACCCGGAAGATATAGGAAAGACCACGTTCATTACTTTGTGGGAAACATTTTGCTATAAGGTGATGCCATTCGGATTAAAGAATGCGGGAGCAACATATCAAAGAGCCATGGTTGCCTTGTTTCATGATATGATGCACAAACAAATTAAAGTATATGTTGATGATATGATTTCCAAATCCAGAACAGAGGAGGAGCATGTGCAGGTCCTAAGAAAATTGTTCTTAAGGTTAAGGAAGTTCCAGCTCAAGCTTAATCCGACAAAATGCACTTTTGGAACCAGGTCAGGAAAGTTGTTAGGCTTCGTAGTCAGCGAAAAGGGAATTGAGATTGATCTAGACAAAGTCAAGGAAATACGAGATTTATCGCCACCACGTACCCAGAAGGAAGTTCGAGGCTTCTTAGGAAGACTGAATTACATTGCTCGGTTCATTTTACAGTTAACCGAGAAATGTGATCCCATATTTCTCATTTTGAAGGAATTTCTCCTTTTGAAGAAACATAATCCTGATGTTTGGAACGAAGAATGCCAAAGTGCATTTGAAAAGATAAAGCAATACTTAACCAATACTCTAGTTCTGTCACCACCCAGTCCAGATAGACCCTTGATTTTGTATTTAATGGTGTTCAACAATTCTATGGGATGCTTGTTGGGTCAACATGATGTCACTGGAAAGAAGGAAAAGGCGATTTACTATCTCAGCAAGAAATTTACTGATTGTGAGATGAAATATTCGCCTATCGAAAAATTGTGTTGCGCACTGATTTGGACGACCAAGAGGTTGAGGCAATACTTATTCTATCATACGACTTGGCTAATTTCAAAATTAGATCCTTTGAAGTATATGATGGAGTCAACAGCATTGAATGGAAGAATGGCTAGATGACAAATCTTGCTCTTTGAGTTTGATATCATATATGTAAGTCAGAAGGCCATTAAGGGGAGTGCGATAGCAGATTTCTTGGCTAGCAGAGCTCTGGAAGATTATGAGCCTCTAGACTTTGATTTCCCGAATGAATATTTGATGTATATGGCAAATGCTGAAGAGGATCCCCAAGAAAATCACTCTTGGAGATTAAACTTTGACGGAGCATCGAATGCACTAGGCAATAGGATTGGGGCAGTCCTGGTGTCTCCGAATGGAGATTATCATCATTTCACCAGTAAATTAGACTTTGATTGCACTAATAACATAGCTGAGTATGAAGCCTGCATCATGGGTATACGGGTAGCCATAAAGCGGAAAATCAAAACATTAGAGGTGTACGGAGACTCAGCATTGGTAATATACCAGCTAAGAGGGGAATGAGAGACAAGAGACCCTAAATTGATCCGTTATCAGAAATTGGTTTTGGAATTGATCGAAGAGTTTGACAACATTACCTTTTGTTATCTCCCACAGGAAGAAAATCAGATGGCTGATGCTCTTGCTATTTTAGCTTCCATGATTAAAGTGAATCAGTTAGAGGACATGAAGCCCATTCAAATTAGTATCTATGAAATTCCAGCCCACTGTTACAGCATTGAAGAAGTGGAGAATGATAATCGTCCCTGGTACCAAGATATATTGCTATATGTGAAGAATCACGAATATCCTGATCAGGCAACGGAGAATGATAAGAGGATATTGAGGAGACTAGCTATTGACTATGTCTTAGATGGGGAGATCCTATACAGAAGGGGAAATGATCGAGTATTGTTGAGGTGCGTGGATGCTGTAGAGGCTAAGAAAATTTTAGAAGAAGTCCATGATGGTGTTTGTGGAACGCACGCTAATGGATTTACCATGGCTAGACAGATTATGAGATTTAGATATTACTGGTCCACTATGGAAAGAGATTGCATAAATCATGCCAAGAAATGCCATAAATGCCAAGTTTATGGGGACAAAATGCACGCGCCTCCTTCTCCTCTTCATGTGATGACTTCTCCGTGACCTTTCTCCATGTGGGGTATGTACGTTATTGGACCAATATCATCGGAGGCTTCTAATGGACATCGTTTCATTTTTGTGGTAATTGACTACTTCACTAAGTGGGTAGAAGTAGCCTCATATGCTAATGTCGCGAAGTCAGCAGTCAGTAAGTTTTTGAAGAAAGATATCATATGTCGATATGGAATGCCTGAAAGGATTATATCTGACAATGCATTGAATTTGAACAACAGCACAATAGCAGAAGTCTGTAATCAGTTCAATATCAGACACCATAATTCATCACCGTATCGCCCAAAAAATGAATGGTGCAGTAGACACAGCCAATAAAAACATTAAGAAGATTGTGGCGAAAATGGCTGAAACTTATAAGGATTGGCATGAGAAGTTACTGTTCGCTCTTTTGGCTTACCGAACATCTGTCAGGACTTCGACTGGGGCAATACCTTTTTCGTTGGTTTATGGAATGGAGGCAGTTTTACCCATTGAGGTTGAAATTCCTTCCCTCCGAGTTTTGGCTGAGTTAAAATTGGATGAGGCCGAATGGATCCAATCTCGGTATGATCAACTGAACCTGATTGAAGAGAAAAGATTAAAAACCATTCGTCATGGTCAAATGTATCAGAAGCAAATGATGCGAGCTTATAATAAGAAGGTTCGTCCCAGAAAATTTCATGAAGGGGATTTGATTTTGAAAAAGATTCTCCTTTTACAAAGGGATTTCAGAGGGAAATGGATGCCAAACCGGGAAAGACCTTATGTTGTGAAAAAGGGTTTTTCTGGAGGCGCTTTGATTTGAGTGAAATGGATGGCAAAAATCTTTCGAATCCTGTAAATTCAGATTCGGTCAAGAAATATTTCACTTGAAGGAAGAGAGGAATCAAAGTGAAAACCCACACAGGGTGCTCTGATTTCCTAAAAAAAAGGAGAGGCCAAGGTGGAAACCCGAAAATGGCGCCTTGAGACCAAAGGGGGTTTGAGTTGAAAACCTGGAAAGGGCGGCTCAAACATTGTCAGATTGGGGCATATGGTGATCTTGTTTCACTTAAGTCAATGATAAAAGGATATACGACGTCTCGGGGCATTGGCAAAGTACTGTAGATCCCCTAAACACATGTTAAATTCAGAATGGTTCTGGTCTTGCACGGAGAAGTTCAAGCCGTGATATCCAAAGCACCTAGTCTTCATATTATTTGTACCAAATTTGTTGGTTCTTGTAAATACTTCATTCTTTGCTGTTCTTGAATACTTTTTCTTTTCAAGATACTTACTATCAATAAACTCTTGAATTAATTCATCTCTTACTCAGTATTTTTTATCTTTGCGCAAGCATGTCGCATTAGAATAATGATGGATGGACTAATAAACTTTCATAAAAGAAGTTTGGCATATTACTCTGGGAATTTCTAAATAATTTGGTAACCTGAAATAGGACTATTGTTTAAAACACCCCGAGTTAAAAAGATAAAGAGCCTAAGAAGGAAAAAGTCTAAATTAAGACTGCTTTTTCGGATTTGGTTGTCTAAATAGTGAATGAGACAGCAAGAAGTCTTGATGTGGTAGGAAGAAGTCCCCTATGGAAAGAAAGCTCCTCATTTGGGTGTGAGCCTTTGGTAGGACACCCTGAGAGTGGTATAAACAAATTTCATAATTTGTATCCTTGAATTACGATAGGAGAAGATTGAGAAGAGCCAAATTTTCCTACTCTTAAAGTCAAGGGGGAAGGAATATAGTACAAATTCTGCGTCCTAGAGGGTTGAGCTTTGAAGTGCACAATGGGGGGCAATTTGATTAAGCGTTTTTTAGAGATATCAGCCAAGCAAAAGGCATCAACGACAAAGCCTTAATAAACTTCAAGAAATGATAATCCTTGAAAAATAACATTCTGCATTCATTCAAACGTCATTTACACGTGTCTAGTTAGGAGCATTTGATTCATTTTATGACATCCTAATCATTAGGCATAATTAGGCTCATTATACAGGTCATGTTCCCCAGAGAGTAGATCAGTGAAGATAACAGATCGAGTCTTATCTCCCTGAAGTTACAGTGAGGCAGACTGAAGATGGCAAATCTTATCTCCCTAAAGTTACAGTGGAGCAGATTAAAGCCGGTAATCCTATCTCGCTGAAGTTGCAGTGGGCGGATTAAAACCTTAGATCTTATCTCTCTGAAATTGTAGAGAGCAGATCACATCTAATCTTATCTCCCTGAAGTTGCAGTGGAGCAGATTAAAGCCGGTAATCCTATCTCGCTGAAGTTGCAGTGGGCGATTAAAACCTTAGATCTTATCTCTCTGAAATTGTAGAGAGCAAATCGCATCTAATCTTATCTCCCTGAAATTGTAGTGGGGCAGATTAAAGCTGGTAATCCTATCTCGCTGAAGTTGCAGTGGGCGATTAAAACCTTAGATCTTATCTCTCTGAAATTGTAGAGAGCAGATCGCATCTAGTCTTATCTCCCTGAAGTTGCAGTGGAGCGGACTAAGTAAGCAAATCTTATCCTCCTTAAGTTGCAGTGAGGCAGATTGAAGATGGCAAATCTTATCTCCCTGAAGTTGCAGTGGAGCAGATTAAAGCTGGTAATCCTATCTCCCTGAATTTCAGTAGAGAGGATTGAAATCACAGATCTTATCTCTTTGAAATTGCAGAGAGCAGATCGCATTTAGTCTTATTTCCCTGAAAATTGCAGTGGAGCAGACTAAGATAGCAGATTTTGTTCATTTGGAAAGTTACAGGGTGCAAATTCTATCCCCTAGATATCGCGGTGGAGTAGATTGAAGCACTAGTTCCTATACCTCTGAAGATACAGTAGGAAAGAATGACGCTACTTGAAAAAGAGGAGTACTAAGATCTAGCACGACCGGGCAAAATTGGGCATTTTTAAGGTCTTTTCTCCGTTTTCGTTATACGATAACGAGCAAAGAGGGGCAGCTGTAATACCTCAATTTTACCCGGCTTATATAAAACAGTCCTTTTACAACTAAACGGGCCCAAAACCCAAACCCAATTATAGTGGAAGGCCTCCATACGCACAAAAACGTCGTCGTTTTGAGTACCCGACCCGAATCCGACCCGATCCACTTTAGGGTTCGCGTGTTTTTTATGCGGAGGGGCAAATTGCACTTTTGACCCCTCCGCCTTTTAATATATTCCCAATTAGGTTTTTTTTATTATTTTAAATTCGGCCTTTAATTTATTTTAAATTCCAATCTAATCCAGTTGAACGGCGCCGTTTTAGAGGAGAAGGTAAAATTACCCTTCCAGCCCCTCTATGTAATTCGTGCGTTCAACTTAGTCTTCCAGACTTTATTTATTTGCGGATTTACCCCGGAATTTTACTTGCGATTCAATTTAGTCTTTCTTTTCATATTTCTCTTAAAATTAATATTTTTAATAATGTATTTGTTTTTTTATTTTTATAATTTTCATCAGTAATTATCATTATTTTATATATATAGGTTTTAAGCATGTATTTATACCTTTGAAAAAACTAATATTTTTCGTATATTTTATATACACATGTTTAATTTATTTAATTAATTTTGATATTATTTTAATTGTTTTTAACTTATGTATTTTTTATGTGTACATGTATATTTTTTGTTGTTTATCATTTGCTTATTAATTTATGTTTGCATATTTTTATTATTATCTTTCCTATTTATTTGATATCTTTTGCATGTCATTATTTTATATTCATTTGTTTATATTATTTCTATGCTATTGTTGTATTTGTTATCACATATAATATAACGTTACATCATCTTTTACTCAAATTTAAAAATAGAAAATTTTCAAAATTGAGATAATGCTCGTATTTAGGATTTTCAAGGAAATTGAGCCCTAACGTATTGGGTTCCGATTTTCTTCGTTAAATCTAACAATCGAGCATTTCTCTTTAATCAAAAAATAAGAACTCATTATTGGGAATTCAACACGCTGTATCCTAACGTATTGGATGTGACGCATTGATTTCTCAAAATGAAGATTTTTTTTTTTAAAAAAATAAAGGAAATATTCCGAGTTTGGGATTTTGGAGGAATTGTGCCCTAATGTATTGGGCCGCGATTTCTTAAATCTTGAATAAATGGATATTCTTTTAAATTTTTATTACACGAGTATTCTGGCCTAATTCATCTTTGAGGAAATTAGAATGTCGTGCCCTAACGCATTGGGTGTGGCATTTTCTTTCTCTGAAATGATAAGGTTCTAAATACGCAACATTTTTAAGTTTTTGTTAAGGATTATATTTTTTCAAATTATCGACATTAAGACATTAATTAATTAATTAGGTACCAATTTTTGGTCGTAATGAGGGTGCAAATCCTTCCTCATACGTAACCGACCCCCGGACCTGTTTTTCTAAAATTCGTAGACCAAAGCTATTGTTTAAGGTGATCCAATCACACCTTAATAAAAGATTGGTGGCGACTCCTAATTTTTGTTTTTTTAAAGTCGACAACCTAAAAAAACATCTTTTATTCTTTTACAAATTTTAATTATTTTGTCTTTTTCATAAGTTAATATTTTTTTATTTTTGTGCAACCAATTTAAAAAAATTAGTAATTTTTGTGTAATTTTTTTCATTTCATTGACACATAATTTTGATAATTATTTTACCTTGAATCTTGAATCTCGAGGTTTAGAGTTTGGGTTTGAGATTTGGGCTTTGGGTTCGGGGTTCAAGTTTAGGTTCAAGGTTCAAGGGTACATGTTTGGGTTCAAGGGTTTAGTGTTACAGATTACAAGTTTGAGGTCCAAGGTTTGTGATTCTAGATTCAGGGTTTATGGAAAATTTTAGGGTGTAAGAGTTTAGGGTTATGATTTGGGGTTTAAAGTTTTTAGTTTAGGATTTGGAATTCTAGATTCAAGGTTCAAGGAAAAAAATTATCAAAATTTTGTGTTAATAACATGAAAAAATTATTAAAATATTATTAAATAATTGAAAATGAATTATGAATAATGTGGTAGAAATGGTCCATATAATAATTTCTTTATAGATGAGTGTATTATATCTTTAAAAATTGATGATGTGACAAAATTTTATTAATGCCTAAAAACTTTAATTTTTAAAACCATCCTAATATAAATTAAATTATTCCCATAAAATAAACTTCACAAATAAAAATTTATGATTCAACAAAATCAAAATAATTTAAGAAAAACTCACCGATACGTTAAAGCAACAACATTATCCAACAAAATTATTCCGTAGTACATTAAAAACGCGGAATATGTTTAACCTTTTTTTCTTAATGAAAGATAATGAATCAGATACCTGTTCCACTTCACATTCAGATTGGAGAATCTTAAACAGTTCCAAGCAAATTTGATTAGTCATAGATGCTATGCCCACCATTAGAGGTTCCAAAGCAAATAAATACATTTCATAATCAATCGATTAAGTTATCAATTTCTTAATTTAATTAATATTATTAAAAAAAATTATTAAAAAATTAATAAAAATTAAAAATCAATTTGATTAATTTTTTAATTTAATTGAATCAATCCACACTAAAAGCCAGTTTAGAATTGCTTCTAAGAATAACTTTTGGATCAAAAAGCATTTTTAAAGAAAAGCTAAAATTTTCTATTCCTATTTTAATAAAAAAGGTTTTTTTACAAAACATTTTTTTTGTCTCAAAAACGCTATTGAAAAGTTCAAAAACATCTTATTTAACAATATTTTTAGCTCAAAAGTATTTCTTTTCCAAAAACGTTTTTGAAAAACAATACTAAACTACTTCTAATTTTTTCTCAACCAATTAAAAATCTTTCTTAATATCCCTATCAACGTCGGTGATACATATATATATATATACACTTCAGCTCAGTTTCCAAGTGAGGAATTAATGTATACAAATTTCATATGGTTTTGCTAACAATGAAGGTATTAAAACAAGATGGGTTATCTTGGTGTAGCACATGGGACGAAATAAAAATTACAGCAAAAGATTAAATAAAAAGGGTAATTGCATCTTACATCCTTAAATTATTATCCAATTTTAAATTGGTTTCGAGTGTTAACACATTTTAATTAAGTTTTAACATATTAGTATCATATTAAAGTGAGTTTTTTCTTAATACTGTAGGTGTTAAATGTTAATTTAGGTTTGACACCAAACATATTTAAAAATATATGATCAAAATTTAAACAATCGTGAACTCAAAAACAAAGGGAGAGAGGGTAAGCAAGTGTTGGTGTGTGGGAATAAAAATAAACTTATAAAAAATTAACGGAAGCTTCAAGGTGTGTATTGATGCCACTTTCTTTAACGTTTTATTTACCCCCTTCGGTGTACAAAAGAGTTGCTGACAAATAAACCTCGAGAATACAATAAAGCCCAATAATTGTCAATGTTTTGCACTGATAGATCCATAAACATTAAGCTGAGCATAGCAAGAGTATTGATTTTTATAATAAAAAAAAAACTTCTGCAATAATTCTTTATAGAGCAATCTAGGAATATTAAAAGATGGAGGGGAATAGAAATAAATTTTTGTTTCTTAACTTTTGATATATCAAACAAATGAATTTCGGCTCCTATTTATAGGAGTTCTCATGTCTTTTCATAGAGACATACCTATCCAAATAGATAGTCAAATCTCTTAGCAATAAACATAATTATTCAAAGACATCTAATTAAATACTTATGATTATTTGTTATTAATTAAGTGACATAACGTTTGGTAACAAGAGACATAATTCATCAGTATGAATAGTGACAATTCTTGGTTAATAACCAAATGAGTAACTTTTGGACATTTATAACTTTTCAATTATAACTATTGGTATATTATAAATATTTTGAAAATATTCTAACAAGGGACTCCACTCTCCTAAAAATGAAAAAAATTACTTTTAGTCATTCAAATTTTATAAAATTTTAAGTTAATAAATGATAAAATTATAGTTCCCCTCAAATTATATAATTTTAATTTAGTCATTCTAAAAACTATAAACATATATGTCAATACAACAATGGAATTTCATTTTATCTCTCATAAAAATACATAACTTGATCTCAGCCCACAAGAAAAAATTTCTAGCTTCACACCCGTGTGAATTTATGAATAACCTGAATATGACAGGTTTAAATAAAAAAAAGAATAATGTTTATAAATTTTAAAGATAGTTTTGTTTTGTTATTTTTAAAATGTCAAATTTAAATTATCTATAAATGAACAAAAAAAATTTAAAATTATCTACGCATATTCAACAAAAAAAAATCTTATTATACTTATACTTTAAAAACTCTATTAAAATATCTTGAAATTTACCTACTAATGGAGTATAATTCTATAAAATATGATGATATGCATCAAATAAAAATAAAAATTTAAAAAAATTAATATTTGATGAAGCGATATGTATAATTCTATACATACAATATAAATGAATCAAATGGTGACATGTCATTTATTTTGATAATAATGAAATGCAAGTGAAAAAAAAAAAAAGACAAGCATATGGGTTTAACTTTTGCTGCATGTAGAGCCATGCGTCTAAACTTTGATGCAATGTGTGGCAATGGCATCCCTTTATATCTAATTTTGTAAACCGACAAAACACCAATTTTCAGAACACTTATCAATTACCTGTTTAACTGAAACAAAATGATTAAAGATGGTAAATAAAAATAAATGTAAGAAAATCGAAAGAACCCTTTTTTTTTTTTTTGGCATTAAAAGCTTTTTTTTTCTTACAACATTCAACTGTAACTCAACTTGGTTTTTGATTTTCTTCTGCATTTCTGCAGATAAAAACTAAGCAATAAAAAGAAACAGTGAAGTACCAAAGCTATAGCTACATTAAAATCCATGGCAGTGGAGTTTTCATATATCGACTTTACATGGCGGAGCTCCAAGCAAAGGGACGGGTCCAACACCACCCTTTTTCAACCCGACCCAAACATCACATCGTACGTAAAACCCATACTTGACTGTCTTGATAGCACCAGCTTTCCATCTCAGTTTCCCCAACAACACTACCCTCAACGCCACCACTCCGTAAGTCTCGTCTATCATCAGTCCATCCACCACCTCCGCCGACGCCGGCACCATCCCGCTACCGAGTACGGGGGACAACGCTACTGTTGTTTTCGTCGCGTGGTACAGCGGGGGTAAGTCCAAAGGGGGAGTGATCTGTTGGTTCCTATACGAAACATAAGCTTGTAACTTGTCGTAATAGATAGAGACTCTCTTGTTGGGGTTTCTCATCACGATGGTGAACTGCATAGAAGTTGAAATGAAGGGTTGGGAAGTGGCGTTGAGTTCGTATATAGCGGCGCCGACGACGACGAAACGGGGTTTGTGGGGACGGTAGATGAGCCAGACGGTGAGTACTGCGGCTCCTGCTAAGAGGAGGAAGATGAAAATGAATAAGCAACAAGAACGGCCTGCACCACCTTGTGGTGGTGGTGGTGGGCTGGGTATAGGAGGAGGTTTGCCTTCGCCATTAGTGGGTGGTGGTGGCGGTGGATGTTGTTGTGGTGGTGGAGGAGGAGGAGGAGGTTGGTCTTGGTCACTCATTGGAAAAGTGAATACAAATTAAATTTGAAGTTGGAGTGTAAAAATGGATGGGAAGTGAAGGAGGGAAGATGGTTCCCGGGAGATGGTGATGGCAGGCCGAGAGTATATAAAAAATAAATAAGAAGATGAAGAATATGGTTCGATTGATGCTAAAGTTCGCTTCTTTTTTCTTTTGTGTTTTTCTCTTTTATAACAATGTAGATGCTTTCTTTCTTTCTTTCTTTTGAATTTATCGCATTTCTAGTTTAATTTCTCAAAATTTGGATGAATTTAGGATTCATAAAATCATTAAAATAGAAATACATAGAGAACAGCTTAGGAAAGAGAGAAACTAATTTTTATATAAGAATAATCTACTTATAATTGATTTAGTTTAGTTTTCTATTTTTTCACCTCATTTAATCAAACCATTACACTTTTTTCATTTCTGTCCTTCAGTGAGCAATTTAAAAATGACCTCAAAATTCCACTAAGATCTTAGTTTAAATGTTTTAACTAAAATTGATGAATTAGAGTAATTGATTAAAACTCATATATAACAACGATATATGATAGAATTCAAAGACTCATACATATAATTCTATATGGTAAATCTTAAATTTAAGTATTTAAAGCGTAACGACTTCTCTCATAACTAAACCAAGGCTCTGGTGGCATAATTAAACTAAGTACACTAATTTTTTTAATTTTTATAAATGATAAATTGTGTTAATTAAGATAAAAAAATTAACTTATAAAGATTAAAATTAAAAATTAAAAAAATTGTGAAAGAGAAAAATGGGGAATAAGTGAGCTATAATTAGTAAATTAAATATAAATTTTAAAATAAAATAGATATAAAAAATATTAAAAAAATAGCAACTTTTAGATAGAGAATCATAAATCTTTCAAGAAAAAAATAAGTTCGAACTTTAAAAATAATATTGTTAGAAGAGATAATTATGAACTTCAAAAAAATTAATTTTCATACGGTGTTAGATTATAATATGAATAAGGACAAATATGCCAACTCTACTTGGTGTAACGTAAAATCACCCTTTACACCAACAACTGATAAGAAGCAAACTTGAAGTCCAAGTGTAGTGTGAGGAAGTATTATTCCTCTCTCTTCTTCATCTTCTTCGTCAAGGTAATATATTTTGACTCTCTCCGTAATTATAAATAATCATTGATTAATTTAAACATTGAAGAACTTATAGAGTGTCAATTCCGATACTCCTTAATTGATCTCTTAATCTTACAAATTGAATTAAGACTCTCAAAAACTTTAACAAATTCAATTTGTACCAATTTAAAGAAGTCTCTAACGAAATGTAAAATAGACCGGAATGATATTTTAACTTAAAAAACCATAAAAAGAGGGACAATAGCAGCACCGACAAATGAATATGTTTGTTTACCTAAACCCAAATCCCATGATGTATCTGAATGAGAAGAATAGGTGTGGTTGTTTCTTTGTGCATGAATGGCAGTTGGCCCCGCATAGGCCAAAGGTCCCCATGCCCTTTGCCTCATCAATTCATGCACCACATCTCAGTCTATGTACACACATATGCACGCGTCATATGGTTCCATTGCCTTTGTATTCATCCTCCACGTGAAAAACTCCGGCATTTTGCCTCCCTTTACCATTTTAGTTGCTAACAAAATCACTTTCTTCCATCAAAATTACTTTTGTTTTTCCTCTTCTTCATTTGCCCCAAACTCTCTAAAGTAGAGGTGTTTTAACATATCTATAAGCCCAACAATAAAATCATTCAGAAAGACTTAATGGAGTGGGACAAAAGGATATTGATGTCACAAAAGATTAAAGCTGGACAAAGTCTGACACGATTAGAATGGAACAGAAGAGTAAGTAGATGAAATAGAAGAAATAGCTAATCCCAAGACACTTTGGACTTCCTAATTGAGAGAATTATCACATAACATAGATAATGTAAGCATAATAGAACCTCAAAAGGTATTGGAGTTTTCGCATTCCTATTCTTCATCTTCTTCCTCCATTCATTATCTTTGAACCAAAGAACAGAATGAAGTATCGGAAAGTGGTCGAAGTGCAAACTCCAACACCCCCATAACTCATCCTTTTTCCCTTTTTTAGATCTCACCACCTCTTGGACTAGTTAGTTGGCCTAGATCTAAATTGATCCAAAAAAATGCATTTACAAGATGTGTTCATGGTTGGTCAGATCAAACAAAAATATAAAATTTTTATCCAGATTTAAAACGAATCAACAATTAAGCCAAACAGATCACTCGACTCATGAACAAATCCACTAAAAAAAGAGTATAATTAGAATTGTGTAAATGAATATAGCTTTTAATGAACAATTCATGAATGATTTGATTCATGTTTTTTTTTTCGCTTATCAAATTAAATCAATAAACATGAACAATATTTTGAAGCTTATTTATTAAAGGAATCAAATATTAAAAAAATTTATTTAATTCATTTATGTTCCTAAATAAACTAGTTTATATTTGTTTAAAATACTTAAAACATTTAAAACTTATTTATTATTCAATTATTATTTAAAATTTTTAACAACCACACGTATGATCCTACCAAGAAAAAAAAAAGCAAGACTGCCTCACTAAATAATTAAAATACTAACTCTTCGTGGATGCTATCATTGAAACTCCCTATGCTTGTATCCTTATCGATTGCTGCAGATAAAGAGGCAACCAGAACTTGCATCGGTCCTACTCCAAATACTTCCATGTGCACTATCGTTTTCATTATTATCAACACTATAACCTTCATGTGTACCCACCGGTATAGCCGATATTAATGTAGTATGTCAATAGGCAAAATAGATTAATTTAAAAAAAATTTGATTGAATCTGAGCTCGAATTTGACCTATTTATGGTTAGCTTATGGAAAAGATAAGGAATTAATCGAAACTAAACCTATTCATAAATCGGGTTATTTCCTACATTGAAGGTCCATTCGAAATCAGAGAGTGTTTGGGCAAAAATATTAGACCCAAAATATGGGCTTGGGTAAAAAATTAGGACCATTTGAAATATGGACTGAGCTCGAGCTTAAACATTTAAGGCTTGAGCTCAATCGACCTGGTCTGTTTTCTAATTTTTCTGATATATTAAGCTTGATAATCACCAAAAGGGTAGGTGAATTGGTGTTTTAAAAAATTTAACAAAATATGACAAATAATGGAGACTTAAAAATTTGTAGTGGTTTGATCCTAATTGCCTACCTCCATTATCTTAGCTTACCACAATTTAGGAATTCCCAAGTTCACTAGATTTGAATTTTTCAATGACAAAGTTTAACCTGTACAAAACACTATCTTTTCACTAGACAAGATAAAATCACTTCTCTTAAAGCTTTCTGCCTAAAAAGCTTAAGCAAACCCTTACAAAGATGAAAAATAAGAATAAGGATTAAAGATAGTTCTCAAAGGAAGATATTACAATGGTAAAGTTCATTCAATGACAATATGACATTTGAAAAGAATAAAAGAGATGGTTACCCAAGTGTGTGTATGAATAAGAACAAAGAGAAGGTAAATGAAAAAAATTGGATTTTTCTGCAATTGACTTCACAATTTTATTGTTTGTCTTCAATATGGAGTTATTGACTTGTATTAAGCCTTCTAATAATCTTGGAGACGTTAGGAGATAATTAGAGTCATTACAACATTAAATTTGAGCATTAAGACAATAGACCACTTGTATCAGTACAAATGGACTTGTGCTGATAGAAGTTTTAAAAAATGTAACAGTTGGAACCCAATGTATCAGTAGAAGAGTACTTGTATCGATAGAAGCTTGAGGGTTTCAAGGGTTTGGACTTTTACCGATAGTTGTATCGATAGAAGGTGCAAGGGAACCCAAAAATGCTCACTGACTTATATTGGCAAAAGAGCCCTCAAGTATCGGTAGAATTATGGAGGAATGCTTGGGGTGCTCTTTAACTTGCTTCTTTCAATAGAACTCCTCCCAAGTATTAATATTGATGTCCACAAAACCAACTAAAAATATGACAAAAGCAAGTGCATCTATCAATAAATAGTATATGTTAGGGATCGTCCCGATTAAGCAACAAACAAGTAAAAATAGCGGAAGAAATTGAGAAGATGAACACACAAATTTAAAGTGGAAAAACCCCTCCAAAGAGGATAAAAAACCACGAGAAAATATAATTTTACTATAATAGCAAAAGAACGAAGAGTACAAAAGATGGAGATAAAACTAAATCCCAAAAACCCAAAAACAAAGAAACCTCAAAACGTAAACACAAAATTCTCTAAATGTGTTATGAGTTCTAATCTCTAATGGGTGTGTTTACTAATGTTGTAAAAGAGCCTATTTATAGGCTAAATTCATATGTCAAATAATAATAAAATAATCTAAACTAATCAGTGTTTGACTGAAACAAATAAACAGAGTTTAACTAATAGATTATTTATCAAATTTGACTAAAAATAGGAGTCATACTTAACAAATCTCCACCTTGACTCATATTTCCACAATGCCATCTTTGCCAAATCCCGCCACGAGCCTATCTTGAACTATGCAGGGAATTAACTGAGTCGAATCTGTGCTTAGAAACTGGAAGACTTCTAGCCTTCAACTTGTACACTGCCAAATCAAAACTAACCCGGGTTTGATTTTTACGAACACGGTGCCCTAACTTTTCAAAACCTGCATCCAAAAGAGAACCTCTCTTCAACAAAACGGTCATACATTTTTCCCTCCTATGACCAAGTTACCTCCGCTCCAAACGAGTTGACTTCGACTCTGTAACGGACGAGGGACGTCCGATTTCACCAGTCACTGTAGAACCTTCCATAATATAAAGACTGCCAGTTATTTTACCTTTTAACAAAATGAGAGCTTCACGAGATACTTTAATACCGTTTGACTCGATGTTAATTCTGTATCCTTTCAAGTCTAAAATACTCAAGCAGATAAGATTCTTTCGTAAATCAGGTACATACCTGACATATGAGAGTGTCCTAATCGTCCCATAATGTATCCTAATTTTAGCAGTACCAATACCAATTGCCTTACTAGATGAATCGTTTCCCATGCGCACAACTCCACCTTCAACCGAACTGTATGTAGAGAGCCATTCTCTATTGGGACACATGTGGAAAGAACATCCCGAATCTAGGATCCACTCGGACGTGAGCTTGGAGTTACTGCTCGTTGATACTAACAAGAAATCATCACCTCTTTCATCGATCAAATTAGGAACAGCTACATCTTCCTCGTTACTCTCAGCAGCTCTTTTATTTCGCAGTTTATAACAATCTGCTTTGATGTGACCTAACTTTTTACAATAGCGACACCTTTTGTCTCTTTTCTTTGATGTTATCAAAACGGAAGCTTGCCTATTTGCCTTGCTATCCAAATGAAGCTCATTGTCGAGTTTGTCTCTACTCAACAAATGACCCTTCACATTTTTGAACGAGATTTTGTCTCTGCTATAAATCAGGGTCTCCCTGAAGGACTTGTATGAAGGGGGTAAAGAGCACAATAATAGCATAGCTTGATCTTCATCATCAATATGAACCTCAACGTTCTTTAAATCATTTTAAAGAGTAATGAATTGACTGATGTGATCTCTAAGAAGCTCACCTTCGTTCATGCGAAATGTAAATAGACGTTGTTTCAACACTAAACGATTAGCCAAAGACTTAGTTGCATAAAGAGTTTCTAACCTTTTCCACAAGGCGAATGAGGTCTTCTCCATCAATACCTCTTGCAATACCGTATTCGCGAGGCACAACTGGATTGCAGACAAGGCCTTTTCATCAAGCTCTTCCCATTCTGTTTTATTTAGATTCTCAGGCTTTTTCTCGGTAACAACCTTTTTTCAAACCGGATTGAACTAGAATTACCATCATCCGAACTTGCCACAGATTAAAATTTGTCTCACCATCGAACTTCTCAATTTCAAATCTTGTTGTTGCCATATCTGAATAGGCTGATCTATGAAAATTGAACTAGCTCTGATACCACTTGTTAGGGATCGTCCCGATTAAGCAACAAACAAGTAAAAATAGCGGAAGAAATTGAGAAGATGAACACACAAATTTAACGTGGAAAAACGCCTCCAAAGAGGATAAAAAACCACTGGCAAATATAATTTTACTATAATAGCAAAAAAACGAAGAGTACAAAAGATGAAAATAAAACTAAACCCCAAAAACCCAAAAACAAAGAACCCTCAAAACGTAAACACAAAATTCTCTAAATGTGTTATGAGTTCTAATCTCTAATGGGTGTGTTTACTAAGTTGTAAAAGAGCCTATTTATAGGCTAAATTCATATGTCAAATAATAATAAAATAATCTAAACTAATCAGTGTTTGACTGAAACAAATAAACAGATTTTAACTAATAGATTATTTCTCAAATTTGACTAAAAATAGGAGTCATACTTAACAGTATAGCTACGGTGAGCAAATGTATCGTTCCCACAAGGACCAAAAGAACTAGTAATTGTCGTCTTTCTATTATTTAACCGAAAAATTGAAGTGATTGAATTAAACTAAAATTAACTAAGAAGTCGATAAAGAACAAATCAGGAAAATAATTGAATAATAACCAAGAAGGGAAATAATACCTAGGAAAGAATCCACCTAGACTGCATCTATCATTATTAATCTGAATTAAACAATGTATTCACTTAATATCTTGATCAGTAGAAATCCCTAAATTATGCTAATATCTCTATTCAAGACTAAGAGCAATTGACTCTAAGTTGATTAATTGAAATTTATTTCTAATTAAAACCCCTATTATCGCATTAACTAAATCTATGGATTCTCCTATTAGATTTGACTCTAATCCGGTAGATTTATGTCATCTTATTTCTAGGTTTGCATACAACTCCACTCAATTATGCTAGATCTACTCTTAAACAGGGTTTATTCCTCCTCTGAATTAAGCACATCAAACATGAACTAATAATCTGAAAATATTAAATCAAGAATTAAGCACACATAACTGAGAACAAGATTCAAGTATTTATTACGTAAAACAGAAATCAAAGGACAGAATTCATCAGAGGGTTCATCTCCCCTAGGTATTTAGAAAATTAGTTCATACTCGCGAATAAAAACATCTCAAAATCAACATATCCACAAGAAATAAAGAAACTCATAATAAACTTCAAAGAAATTAAAAGGAGATCTTCAATCTTGATGGAAATATGCTTCAGAGTTGAATTCAATGGCATTTTCCGAGTTGTTTTCTTCAATCTACTATCACGACCCATTTTCATCTTCTTATATTTGGTATTTATAGGTCTTAGAATGCCTAAAAAAACCTAAAAATTGTGTTTTTCTGAGTGCCCAGAATACAACCCACGAAATTGACACAGTCTAGCACATGGCCATGTCGCAGCCCGTGTGGCTCATACGGCCATGTGTCTAGCCCGTGTGGGAAGGCCCAACCCGTGTGACTCCTGAAATCTGCTCTAATTATCCGATTTTTGCTCTGTTTTGCTCGTTTTGCTCCTAAATGCTCTTCTGAGTATAGAAACATGAATTTAAAGGATTAGTAGCATAAAATTCACCATTTTGCATTGATTAATCACCCAAAAATTCATTAAGAATAATATTAAAATATGTTACTTTTGACACTTCTCAGATACAATTGTAAATGTATCAGTAGAAGAGCCCCCAAGTATCGATTTAAGTCTGGATGAATGCTTAGGTTGCTTTTTAACTTACTTCTATGGTTACTTGTATGCACTTGTATCAGTAGAAGTATTCTAAAGTTGTAAAAACTGTTCTGAATCAAGATTTTTCAATGGCAGATTATAACTTTAATCATTTGATGAGTCTGTAAACACTTAAAAATAAATTTACAAGATTATATCAATTGATTTCAAATATGACTAAGTGAGAATTAATAATTTGTCTTTTTTTATATCAAAACATTTTAAAAACTAGGGCTAACATAATATGTTATTGTATGTAATTTATAACAAAAAAAATACAGAAATATATAATATTTATAATTTTAACATTAAAAAAATTTAAGGGTTAGTATTTGGTACACTAGCAATATATATTTTTTATTCCACGACTAGCTTTAAAAAATTACCATATGTCTTTTTTTTAATAAATATTTTATTATACCTCTATACCACACTTACAATACCTTGACTCTGCTTGTAGAGTCTAAAAACGCAACTAGTAGTGTACCAAATATTATTACAAAAAGTCAATGTCTGTATATAAAATTTTAACAAATGAAAAAAATATTAAATATTAAAAAAATACAAACGAGTCTAAATTGGATTTGGTTAACCATTTATAAATATGAACAGGTTTGGGTAAAATTCTAAGTTTATAGTTCTGGCTAAACCAAACTTGAGTAAGAGTAAAATGTATTAATATCATACTTAAACTCGACTAGAATCTGGCCCGGTCCATTAAGGCTTCCAATAAAAACTCTGCTATGCTTGAGCTTGGGCTGCTTATGGTTAGGTTGAGATTGAGAATCCAAACATGTAGCTTGGCTCACAAACCTGCCTAGCCCATACTTGTTACTTTCACTGAGGGACGACAGCAAAAAACCCAACCCAAAACACTAAAACAGATTGTTGTTTCTTTGTTTTTTTATTTGGTCTAATTTTCTGTCAGTCCCTACATTATTCTATATTTAAATTTTAGTATCCTACTTTTAATTTTAAAAAAGTAATCCCTATATTCTCTTAATTTAATAATTGAAGTCTAATTAATAACACTATTAAATTATTCATTCAAAGACAAAAACAAAAACAAAAATACTAAAAATGAGATTATAAGAAAGTGAAAGTCAGATTTCTTTTTATATGACTTTCATATGCGTTTAAATTTGATTAAGTGAGCACTTTTTCTTATTTTAAAAATGTCAAAGAATTCAATTTATAATCTCTTTTATAAATTGAGCGAAATCTTCTACAAAACAATTTAAAATTAAAGGGATACAACAAAATTTAGTTCCTAAATATGACAATTTTTTCAACTTGGTCTATAAATCCTAACATTTTGTAATTTTTCTCAATTTTGATCACTGTGATGACAAGTAATTCTTAAATTGTGGCATGTTATCACCTAACCTTTTTTTTTATAGAAAACTATAAATTTGAGGTGATGATACGACACAATATCAAAGTATCACCTCATCATATGGACCAAACTAGGAAAACTTATCAAGTTATGGATTAATATGGACCAAAAACAAAGTTTAAGGACTAAATTGAAAGTAGTTATTAAGTTCAGGGACAAAATGTTTGATTTATCCCAAAACCAAATCCTGCGACCATTCCCACTTGTTTCCTCCGCCCACCCATATACCCCCTCCTCCATCGTTTCCCCCCTCTTTTATAATCACCCCCACTTTCTCTTCCCTCTTCACCTCCCATTTTCTCTCCTTTTCCTTCCTCCCAAACACTCCTCCCCATTAGCAAAACAAGGGAAGAAAATGGCTACAGCTTTCTCAGCTTCCAAGTTCGCCGCCCAACCATTCCCTCTCAACACAATTTCCCCCACTTCTCAAAACAGCCCTCTCACAATCCCACTACCACCTCACCCTTCCTCGGATCCACCCGCAAACTGATTCGCCTCAGTTCTTCTTCCAATTTGAATCTCTGCCGTCGATATTGGACCGTCGTCGCCGTCTCTGATGTCGTCAAGGGAAAGAAATCCAAATCTACTCCCAATCTGGTAACAACCCCATTTTTACTTTCTTTATGTTAATCTGTTTCATACCAAATCTGAGTTTTTTTATTTATTTTATGTTTAAAGTTCCCTTTTTTAATTTTGTTTTAGTTCATTGCGAAAGAGTAAGGGTTGTAATTATACGAAGATATGGTATTAGGAATAGCGTTTGAAGATATGTGTGCTCAGATGTATTACAGAGGCAAAATGTTTGGTTTCGTTCATCTTTACAATGGCCAAAAGCTGTTTCAACTGGTTTCATTAAGCTCTTAAAGCAGCAAGATTCCGTCGTCAGTACTTACTGTGATCACGTGCACGCCTTAAGCAAAGGCGTCTCTGCACGTGCTGTCATGAGTGAGCTCTTCGGTAAGACCACCGACTGCTGCCGTGGCCAAGGTGGATCGATGCATATGTTCTCGAGGGAGCACAATGTGCTCGGCGGGTTCGCTTTTATTGGTGAAGGGATCCCTGTTGCCACCGGTGCGGCTTTTACATCCAAGTATAAGAGGGAGGTTTTGAAAGAAGCGGATTGCGATCACGTCACTTTGGCATTTTTCGGGGATGGGACTTGTAACAATGGACAGTTCTTTGAGTGTTTGAATATGGCAGCGTTGTGTCGTGTTTATTGTTGAGAACAATTTGTGGGCTATTGGGATGTCTCATTTGAGGGCTACTTCTGATCCTTAAATTTATAAGAAAGGACCTGCTTTCGGGTTGCCGGGTGTTCATGTGGATGGAATGGATGTATTCAAAGTGAGAGAAGTGGCTAGGGAAGCAATTGGCAGAGCTAGGAGAGGAGAAGGTCCAACATTGGTGGAATGTGAGACATATAGGTTTAGAGGACATTCATTGGCTGACCCTGATGAACTTCGTGACCCTGGTAAGCCTTTCATCATCTTTGCTTATTTGTTATTGCTAGGGCTATTGTTACATTTATAAAACAAGAACGACTTGCATCCATGTGTGTTGTGCTAGTCCTAAAATATTGTCTTAGAGTTGAACTGATTAACTCTGTATGTTCCATGGAAATATGTTTGTTATATTATGCTTGAAATTAAAGTGTGGGGATTGAAAGATAAAATGATTCAATTTCTTGGTTCTTGTTTGGCAGCTGAGAAAGCTCACTATGCTGCCAGAGATCCCATCACAGCACTGAAAAAGTACCTCATTGAGAACCGTCTGGCCAGTGAAGCAGACTTGAAGGCTATAGATAAAAAGATAGATGAGGTGGTAGAGGATGCCGTTGAGTTTGCAGATGAAAGCCCTGTTCCTCCTCGAAGCCAGCTGCTCGAAAATGTATTTGCAGATCCAAAAGGTTTTGGAATCGGACCTGATGGCCGATATAGATGTGAAGACCCAAAGTTCACCGAAGGCAGTGCACAGGTCTAAGCTTTCAAAGTAGGAGAGTGATGACAACTATTTATGTCAACTTATTTATTATTACATAGTCACATATGTTTAGTTTGTGCTAGCAGTCACTTGTTCACTTGATTTTAGTGTTTATTGTGTACCAAGTATTGTGTTCTTTAGGTTGTCTATCCATATGAAATTTTGGGTTCATAACATAATTTCCATTTGTTTTTGGATAAATTGCTTTGAATGGCAAACCCCAAAGCTTGGTAGGCTCTATTTCCTGCCATGCTCATAGTTTGATGGTCTTCATATTTTTCTTTTATGATGTTGAGGTTCCTTTCATGAACTGATATTTTGTACATGAGTGAATCCGTGGCATTTGCAAATAGGTAACGATAGTTACAACAAATTGCTGGATGAAACTTTTTGCGACAGTTATTGAAACCGGACCAGTTGGTACTCCCATCTAAAGGGAGTGAACCGGGATAAAAACCGGTTGAGCCGGTTGAATCAAGTTTTGTACTTTTTTAATTTTTATAATTTATTTAATTAAAATCGGATTAGTAATCTGATCAATTGAACCGATAGTTAGACGAAAATTGATAACCTAATTGGTTCAACTATTAATTCGTTTTTAAAAACCATTATTGAAAATAAGGGTGATATTAGTTTGGTTTGGTTGGATTTTTTAGATTTTTAAACTGTCCATAATTCGATTTGATTTTTAGTTTTTTCATATATTTTTTTTGTTCTGAATTTTTTGACTTATTTAACAAAAATGAACTTTATTTTATGAATTTTATATATTATTTAACAAAAATTTAAAGTCCTTTTTTATAAATACTTTTAAAATCATTGATTATTCAACAACTTTTAAATTATTTTCACCATTTTAAATAAAAAAAAGTATTTAGAGAATCGCCCCTCTTTTAATTAGCATTTTTTTCTTTTTCAAATATTTTTCGCTTTTTGGCAAGATAAATTCGGGGTTTTCCTTAATATCGCCCAAAGATTTTAGGGCTACAAATTTTTAATTTTTTTCCGTTTCTTGATCCGATCCCGATCTTATTCGAGCTAGGGTTTCGTTTTTCCGTTTGTTGTTGTTGGTGGTGAATCAACAGATGCATGTCTCGATGTTTTCCGTATCCTCCACCGGGGTACGTAAAGAACGGAATCCGCGATGAGGCACTAATTGAATAGATTAAGATTAATAGAGAAGAAGAGAAGGACAAGAAGGAAAGGAAGAAAGAAAAGAAGGAGAAGAAAGAGAAAAAACGGGAGAAGAAAGAAAGAGATAAGTCTCGGGACAGTGGTGAAGCTGAAAGTAAAAAGCATGGTCATAAGAAAAGGCATATAGATGAGAGGAGCAAAGAAGATAAAAAAGGAGGAGACCGTCAAAAGAAAAGAGAGAACGAAGTGGAATGTTTTGAGAAGAGTACGCTTACCGAAGAACATGGTCAGGCGGTTGGACCACATTACTCTTCCGATAGCACCCTTAACAGCAGTAAAAGACAGAAGCTGAGCTCGACTCCCAACAATGGGCAAAATCCTGGAAGCATTATCCAGATTCCCTTGCCTTCCCAAAGGCATAAAGATCCTGAAGTGCTATCCAGCAAGGAACAGCCTTGCTCTACCTCAGGAAACACTGATGAGGCCTTTGTTCGACGGGTGCATGAGCATGCTCCTAGACCAGGCAAAGAACTGGAAGAACAACCTTGTTCGACTTCCGATATTAAACGCCCGGAGCTAACTTTCAAGCTCGGCAAAGAAAAAGCTTGCTCCACTTCTCGTACATCAGAAACTCTTGCTCATAATGCCAAGGCGCCAACGCCGTCAAACTTGTGTACCACTTGCCCTCCGAAATTAGCTTTACAATTAAAAAACCTTGTGGAGGATAGGGTTATGCCTACACTGCAAAGTGAGTTAACCAGTTCTGGTGATGATGACTGGCTGTTTCAGAAGAAGCAAAACCTCAACACTGAGGTTAAAACCCACAGAGATGGAAATCTTAACTCGAACCAAATGAGCTCGGCAACTTGGCCACGTGCTTGCTTCTTGCCCGACGCCGGTATATACGCATTAGCATTCACGGTGCCGTTCTGAACTATATTTTGCATAGGAGAAAAAGGCATGCAAAGTGTGAGAAACTAGAAAAAAAATTAGTGGTTAATTTTAGTTCATGGTGCTGAAAATGTGAAGGGTTTGTTGCCAGCATTTCAGCTCCTTAACTTCGTCTTAATGTTGGGATTGAGGAGAGGGTAAATTTTGTGCGGCTACCCCTCAGAAAAAAAAAGACAGATGGCTACTGAGGGATTTTTCTTTTTAAACCATTATTGGTGAAAAAGAAAAATAGGTTACTATTGATGTATTACAAAATTCAATTCTTTCTAGTAATATGGGTATCTCTATTTGTTCAAAAAAAATATATTTATATTATAAAAAATTAAAACTAATTATATATTAAATAAAAAATAGAATTCAATTCAGTTTCGGTAATTGCGATTTTTAAACTTGCATTCCCTAAACTATCCAAGCACTTCATTTTGGGTCGATTTAAGTTTTCAATTTTTCTTACTCAGCCTTAATTAAAATTGCATTAACATACCAAGATCAATTTAAAGGCATATAGAAGCGATTATTTTAAAAAGTTAAACATTTTAATTTAATGATATTATTTTGATGGCGTTATTATCGATTTGATGGGGTTGAAACAGTTGCACTAATTGTGTCATATTCAATTAGGGCACTTCAAAATCCCTAATTGATGGTCGACATAATGATTTGGGATTGTTGGCGGTGCATGGGAATGCCAAATCGTCATGGCAGCTAACAATTTAAGGATGGGTGCATAATTAACACCAATCGTCACTCGTCCCAAAAAATATCATTTTGTCCCTTATATGTTGGATCTAGTGCATTAAGTATAGTATTTTTTTTTGTATATTTATATTTTTCAAACAAAAATAATTGAATAAAATATTTATTAATTACATTAATACCCATTATATATTATTCTCAACTTTTTTGCACGCAAAGCAAATGAGAGCATATTGACTCACTAGTTATCTAACGTTTAACTAATACTAAGCGATATTATGTAGTCGAATCATAATATGGAAAGACAACTTGTATTAGTAGATAAATTTAAACAAGTCCTTAGTTTAATCGAAAATGAGCAAACTGATTGAAAGACTAATATGCCGTTTATCAAGTCCAATTAGATGATGCTTTGTCTTGAACATCAGAGCGGATGACTCCCAATAGATAGAGACATAGATATGACTGACTGCATTGACAGTACATTGGACAGAACCCAAGTAAAATAGATCTTAAATCTGTTTATAAATTTATTCACTTGTAACGTTCATAGTGTGCTATATCTTAATCTTGAGTGGATGATGGACTATGTACGCGTGACTTGTATGCTTTGATGTAAATAAAAGCCCGAGTTCAAATAAATAAGAAACTAAAAATTGGTGCGATGTGTTTGTGGGCCAATTCTGCCCAGAGCCCCTAAAGAATAAAACACAATACAACCCAAACTAAACCAATTACAGACCCAACAAAAACTAGACAGGCCCAAAACCAAAATTTCCCAATTCAAGCCCAATTAGCCCAATATCCAAAAAACAGAAAAACAAAAAGAAAACCCTAGCCCGTGCCGCCCCTAACTTCCCTAGGTTTGCCACCGCCTCTGCCACCTTTATCAGCACCGCCTTCCACTTGGACCACCACCTGCAAAGACCAAAAGCAGAAGTGACAACAAATATACAAAAATAGATTAAAACTTTGTAAAATGGCTATATAAGCCACGAAAAACCATTGTAGTTTTGTCCCCAGAATTTTTTCTTGAATACAACAAAAACAGATTCAAGTATACAAACAACAAAAAGAAACAAAGTAGATTGAAGAAAAAACAAAGTTAGAAACGTCCAAAGGTCATTTTTATTTTCTTTATTTTCCTGTTTTTGAAATTGTTTATATTCAAAAATTTCTATTTTCCTTTTGTTTTAAAAAATTGTATATATATATATCAAATATATTATAAAAAGAGGACGAAAACTTACCTGGGGCGTCCGACCACCGTCCATAGTGGAGGCGCGCCAAAGCCGCGGCAGTCCTCCTTCGCCGGATTCTAGGCTTCGACCAGAGGAAGAAGGGATAGCTTTTCCAGTTTTTTTTTAAAATAAGGGCTAAATGATTTTTTTTGTCGAAAAAATTAACTTATATAGGCCCCCCAAAACGACGTCATTTTGAGACTGGCCTCAAATGCCCAAAACAACGTCGTTTTGGGGCGACCCGATTACCCAACCCATTAACCCCTAGGATCCGTGTGTTTTTTAACGGAAGGGCTAATTGTGTCTTTAGCCCTTCCGCTTTTTTATTGTTTACAATTAAGTTTCTTTCATTTTTAATTTTTGCCCTATAATTTATTTCAACTTTCAATATGGTCCACCTTGAAGTTGTGCGTTTTGGAGGGTGGGGATTATTGCCCATTTTGGTCCCTCCTTGTTATTCACGCGTTTTACTTGGTCCTTGTCCTTTTATTTATTTCTGATTTGCCCCAAACTTCTGTTTTAAAACTCAATTTAGCCCTTTTTTTGTTATTTTTGTTATTTTATTATTAAATTAATTAATTTAATATTATTATTACTATTATTATTTTCCTTTTTATTTATTTACTTGTTATTATTATCATATTATTAAATTAATTAGTTTTGCATTATTATTTCTATTATATTTCTTTTTATATTTATTTATCTAATATTTTAAATACATTTATTCTATTTTATCATATTATATTTTTTATTCACATTCTTTTATATGATTACAAACCTTAGATTATTCATTATTTTTATTATCATTCATATTATTCTCATTATTAATAGTATTATTATTTTTAAAAGCCTTGTATATCCCATTTATTCATATGGTTGTTTACTGTTTTTTTTTAGTTTGCTTGTGATCTTTCTTTTATCTGTAATCAACTTGTTTGTTTCATTAATTCATTCTCGTCTTTCCTGTTGTTTTTTAATGCATTTATGTTGTTACGCATATTATCATCGTGATTTATTTTCACAACAAATTTGTGATACATTAATTTTACTCGATACATAAATTATGATTTTAAAATAAGTAATACTTCGTATTTTTAGATTCGAAAGGTCATATCCTAACTTACGGGGTTTCGATTTTCTCGATAAATCTGAATAAATGAACATTTAAAAAAATAGAATTTTAAATAATCTCGGGAATAAAAAAATCGTGTTCTAACTTACGGAATATGATTTCTTTCTAAAACCGAGATAATCGAGTATCTTTCAAATAAGTAAATTTTTCGGCATTTATTCTCGTATCGGGAATTTAAGACAATTGTGTCCTAACTTACGGGATGTAATTCTCTTTCTTAATTAACGTGAAATATGCCCCCTTTCTCGAAAAATTTTCAATATTTTAACAAAGGATCGTATTTTAAATCTCTTCAAGATTTTCAATTCTTGGCACTAGAAAAAAAACGAAGTAATCAACTAGGTACCAATTTTGAGCGTGACGAGAGTGCTAATCCTTCCTCGTGCATCGCCGACTCCCGAACCCGTCTTTCTGAATTTCGTGGACCAAAATCGTTGTTTTAATAAATCAATCTGTTTATTAAAAACAACCACTTTTCAAGGTGACCCTATCCTACCTCATCAAAAAAGGATTGGTGGCGACTCTCATGTTCGTTTTCAAAATCAAAGTCGACCCATTTTACAAAAAAATGGTTTCGATAGCTTGGCGACTCCACTGGGGACCCAAAATAAGAGAGTCAAGCCATGAGTTAATTACTTTTTATCTTTTTGGCAAAAATTAAAAACTTGGTTTAAATATACGATCCTTTCGTTGCATTTCATTTGACTTTGTTGCGATCTTCATTATTTTGGTTTATAATATCTTTACTAGGTTGAGCTTTTTATATATTTCTGCACATTACATCGCATAATCGGTTGATTTTACCCTTTTAAATGGGATTGAGAAGCTATTCCTTCGTGAGGTATTCACCTCCGTATAGGATGGTGGATCACTTTCAGAATACATCCATACCTATATCTTCGTGAGATTTTTATGTCCGTATAACTATAGGGAAATGTATTTCCCTGAACTAAACTCGGTCCATCTGAGCCTGTAATGGGTGAGGATCGAGGAATCTGCTGGTTCAAGTACCTTTACGTTAGAACCGAACCCCATATAGCGAGACCTAAGAGCCCACCTTAGGTAGAGCCATACCAAACCTTAGTGGTTACCCAAATAGATGCTTTACTTATTATTCTTCATTTGCTTTAAACTGTGTATAAAGTATTGACTTGTTTTACTTTTATTGTAACTGCGTGGCATTTTCATCAAAAAAGGTGTTGATTCACATTCGATTGCTAAATAGATAACTTGTCATGGAAAAAGGGTTTCTTGATAAAGTAGAGGATAATGCAGTCGTTCGGATATGGGCCGAGACAACGCAACAAGAAAAGGGTAATAGTCTTACTGAGGGGTACGTGTTAGATTTGTGGGATTTTATTTGTATTAGTGTAACCCAAAATAATCTTCAAGAGACGAAAGAAATATGGGACAATGGGATGACAAGATCAAGCAACTACTGTAATTATGGTGATTTCCCCCATCTATTTGATATCAAAGTTGACAAGTACTTATTCTGAGCTCTCGCCAAGTATTGAAACCCTGCTTATAGTTGTTTTACTTTTGGAAAGGTGGATTTGGTACCTACTGTAGAAGAGTACACAATTTTGCTCCGTTGCCTGAAGATTCAAATTGACAAGGCTTATTCCAGAGTTGCCAACATCCCAATGTTCTTAAAAAAGCTGATGAACATCATGGGAATGAGCGAACAGTGGGTTGCAGCCCGAATCAAGTAGAAAAGTGATGGTAAGTGCATTCCCTAGAGAAATTTGAGAGATTTGATCATAGCACATCCCGATGTGAAGAAGAGGGTTGATGTCTTCGCGTTAAGCATTTACGGATTGGTTATTTTCCCTAAGGGTTTAGGGCATATAGACGATGTGGTCTCTGATTTATGTGACCGACTTGATAAAAGGGTCACACTCATTCCCGTAATTTTGACTGAAACTTTCAAATCCTTGAACACATACCGATGAACGGGTGAATGGAGATTCATTAGATGCGCACAACTCTTACTAGCGTGGTTCCACAACCATTTTTGGAAAGTGAAAAAGTCTCATATCGAATCTTCTCCGAAAACTATTATTCGCTGAAAGGGTTAGTGGCTACGCCGAGACGAGATAATATCACAAAGGAGAAATGGATGATAATTCTCCAAAATCTGCGAGACGAATAAGTTGAGTGGAGAGCCTTTTAGATGGTCCCTGACGAGATTTTATATCGGTGTGGAGATTTTGATTAGGTTCCCCTACTTGGAATATGGATGGCTATTGAGTATACTCCTCTGCTCGTGTTAAGACAATACAGATCAAGACAGTTTACGTCAATAACACAAGGGTTAACTCAGTGCGAGTTTGTATACAAGGGAGATAATTACAAAAAAAAAAGTTCATGAAATATCGAACTCTTGGAACTGAACTTGCATAATGAAAAGGTTTGCTGCTAACCTGACGACTACCCCTGAGCACGACCGATGATGGGGTCAGAGAATCAAGGAAAACATCCCTACGTCAAACTAAAAAAACATCCGTTCAATAGAATAACACTTGCAGGTGATCCCGTCTGAGCTAGAGATCTTCAAACAGGATTCTGAGAGAAAGAGTTTGGAACTAGAAAAAAGGATAGAGCAATTGGAGGAGGAGAAAATGCAGCTGGGACTGGATGTCGACGTCTAGAAACTAGAGGCTGAGAAAGGGGAAGAATAAAGCTGAAAAAGATTTGGATAGTTTGAAAATAAACTACAAGAAGTTGCGATTGTCAATAAGAATTGTCGGTTTGAGAAAAACGTCAGAATAATGGCTGCAAGCAATTAAAGAGGAAAATAGTAGAGCCAGTCAAAAAGAAAGGAAATTCCGAGATGCTTAAGCACGAGAAGACGTTCTGTAAAGGAAAAAAGAGTAAAGAGGAAAAGACGTTCTGCAAGAAATTAAAGAGGAAAATAGTAGAGCCAATCAATGAAAAAGGAAATTCCGAGATGCTTAAGCATGAGAAGATGTTCTGCAAGGGAGTTTGGTAGAAAGTCAAAGTAAGAAGGTGGGGTTAAAAACTCGGGTGTCAGAGTTAGAAAGATCCCTACATCAGTATAGTAGTCATAACTCTGTAATCGAGTTGAAGGCTAGCTAGAGCAAAATTGAAGAGCTAAAAGGAAAGATAGAAGAACTCGAAACCGCGCTACAAAACTGCGAACGTCAAGTTGAACTCTTGGAAGCAAATAATGAACAGTGGCATGAGCAGCTTCATCGATCTCAAGATCAGGTCAGGGATAGGGATTACGTTATGGGTGCAGCTTTAACTCAAGTACGAGAGGTGGCTGATCATTTCCAAACCTTAGCAGTCCAGGCTGATGTACTGAGTCTGAAATACGAGTTAGAGTTAGATCGAGATCGAGAGTTAGCTTGGCTTCTTAGGAAGGTCAAGGCCTTAAGTATTACGGTGAGGCCTTATATGTAATCCATTTTATGTAAAGAAATTTGTTTTCTAGAAAAGTTACTCTAATGAAATTGAATCAGAATCAATGCCTTTTTTTTGCATGCATTTCATGCATTAGCATTACATTGCATCATGTGCATTAAACCTCACAAAGAGACCTTAAAATCATGGCAGTTACCCTGGAATATTGTTACGGTACCGAGGGAAAACTAAAGCAATAGACCAAAGATTGGAAAGATTAGAGCAAATGCAAAAGGAAATGCAAGATCAACTGCAAATACATATGCAAGAACAATTGGCCAAAATTTAACAAGACATGAAGGAGCAGATGCTAGAATCCCAAAATAATATGATGAGCCAATTAACCCAGTTGCTGACTGGAGGGCTAGAAAAAGGAAAGAGCCCTATGCTCAATTCCGGGGACGATAACGAGGACCTTGCTTATCCCCCAGGCTTTACCCTAACAAACACCCAAGCACAACCAAACGCATATCCACAAAGGGTGTCCGTTAACATCAGGCCCCAATATCAGACAGGTACCTCGGCACCGACAAGCTTCCCGACAGGTTCAGGCTCTAATCCAAAAGACAATCCAGCATATCCCGTTGTCCCTGATCTTGATGATATAGCAGAAATATAAAAGGCATTGATGCGGTCGTTGAAAGCACCAAAAATATCCTATCCCTAATAAATAATGAAAAAGAATAGTAAAAGGGAAGTAGGGTCAAATCCTCAGGAACTGAATTTGCACAATGTCTTGTTCCGTGAAATCCCAGGCAGAATCTTGCCCAAGAAAACTTGCGTTCCTGGAAAAAAAATAAGAAAATAACAAAATTAAAGGTTTGGATCTAGAAACTAAAAATAAAATAAAAACAGAATTAAGAATATTGAATCGAAGATTCGAGAAATTAAAAATAGAGTTGAGAGAAAGAAAATTCTTATGGGAGGTTCTAGCTTCCACTTGTCTCGTTCCACCTTGGGTTTAATCCTCGGCTTTTAGATGATTCTTCCCAAACTGAATAAGCCAGTTATAGTGGAAGAAAACGCCTACGACCACCAGCTCCAAGAATTTAGACTTACGATTTAGTGAAACCTGACTCTAGCCAAAAATCGCTTCTATGGGATCGTCTTATACTAGATCAACGCTTCTCAATGGCGAATCCCACGTCATTTTGTCTCTTGGGCTCGCTAACCTCTGACGCAGTAAGCTAACAAACCGACTGTGCAACTTTCCCAAAACAAACAAAGCGGTCGCTTTTGCATACGTTGAAAACCTTACTTCTTAAGGGACATGGATGGAAACGTCAGCCCCGTAGTGCAGAGAAATGATGAATACTCGGTGAGGAGGCTAAGTACGAACTCTAAGCCTCAAGAACCCTTTTTGGGGAATATCGACAACCTTCGGCTAGATGGGTTTAGTGGCTCATGGTTGTGGTGGAAAAGAAAATAAATAAAATAAAAATGGAGTTTTATTGAAAGGAAATATGATAAGAACAAAAGCCTAGACTTTTGGGGAGAGAGTGTTTACAGAAAAAGATGGATGCTTTTTGAGTCACTTCACCCCCTATTTATAGTGCTAGGGGAGATAGTCTAATCCTACTTAAACTCTCAAAAGATAAATACATTTAATTAAAAATAAATTAAGATAAATAAAATTAAATCCTAAAATTAAATAATCCTTAATAATTGTCTTAATATTAATTATCCTAATATAATTAAAATAGAGTCTGATAGAATAAAATCTCTTCTTTTTGCATTTCAACCCTTGTTTCTTCCATGATTGTACTTTTGGCACCAACTTTTCCTTGTGTCGCACATTGGCCCATTTTATCTCTAAATTCACGCTTTTGGCCCTTAATTTTGCTTTTGGCTCAAATTTAGTCCTTATGAGATAAAAGATCATAAATAGCTCAAATTAGCGGGATCATACTCAGAATAAATACATAATTCATACATAAAAATACGTTATTCTAGAGTGTTATCAGGCATGAGTGGAGCTTCCAAAGTAACTTGAAGATCAATACAGATGGCTAGAAGAGAAATTTAAGGCATTGGAAAGCGCTGATTACCATGGTGAAATTGATGCTAAAGACTTGAGCCTGGTTCCAGATCTAGTGCTCCCGCCCAAGTTTAAGACCTTAGAGTTTGAGAAATATAATGGGACTAGCGGCCCCGAAGCTCACATTACGATGTTCTATCGGAGGATGATAGGATATGTTAATAATGATCAGTTGTTAATTCACTGTTTCCAAGACAGCCTGACCGGGGCTGCGGCCAAATGGTATAATCAGTTAAGCCGTGCCCAAATTAATTCATGGAAGGACCTAACACAAGCCTTCATGAAACAATATGACCACTAACAGATATGGCATCCGACAGAATCACACTGCAAAATGTGGAGAAAAAACCAAGCGAGAGCTTCAGGCAATATGCTCAAAGGTGGAGGGAAGTCGCCATGCAAGTCCAACCACCTCTGCTAGAAAAGGAAATGACAATGCTCTTCATTAATACCCTGAAGGCTCCTTTCATTAATCACATACTGTGAAGCACAACTAAGAGTTTCTCAGATATAGTAATGCCCGGTGAGATGGTAGAAAATGCAATAAGGTGTGGAAAAATAGAAGTCGAGGAAAATGCCAAGAGAATGACCCCGAGAAAGAAGGAAAATGAGGTAAATAATGCGAGCGTGTATGAAAAGGGCCATTCAAAGCCGATCACTATAAGCCAGCCAAAGGTAGTGGCTACTGCCATCAAGGCCTCCCAAGGCAAGAATCCAACACAAGGTAAAATACGGAGAAACTCTAATTTATGCCCATCCCGATGACGTATAGGAAGTTGTACCAAAATCTGTTTGATGCACATGTAGTATTCGCTTTCTACCTAAAACCTATGCAACCTCCATTCCCCAAATGGTATGATGCAAACGCCCAATGCTAATACCATGTGAGAATCACAGGACACTCGATCGAGAACTGCACCACTTTCAAAAAGTTAATCGAAAGACTCGTCAAAATGGGCATTATGAGATTTAATGATCCATTTGGTGCAGAGAATCCGTTACCCAACCATTCTGACAAAGGGGTAAACGCGATAATCGAGAATGCGAGGAAGAGAATCAAGATGAATATAGTAGAAGTGAAAACCCCACTAAGAGGGGTTTGGAAGAAAATGGTAAAAAGATGATTAATCACACAAGATTAAGGGGAGAAATCTCGAGAAGCAAGGAACTACTGTGAGTTCCATGATGAAGAAGATCATGAGATTCAAAGATGCAGTGAATTCAAGGCCCTAATACAAGGTCTGATGGACAATAAGGAGCTAGAATTCTTTGAGTATACCAAAGGCCGAGAAGGAGATTTGTGTGCGCCTCAGAAGAAAAATTGACAGAGAAGGTCTATAAAGCCAATCACTCATTGGTAATCATCTCACGACCAAGAAACAATGAAGCTGTAGCAAAAAATTACACCAATGGTCATAATCTAGAAACCCGCAGCTTTTTCCTATAAATACAGTAAAAGGGTTCCTTGGATTATGACTGCAATGTAACAATCTCGAGGGAGGAGAACTTGGTTAACACCTCGGAAGAATGACAAGACGTGGGTTTCTATACACGCAATGGAAGACGCTATGATACCCTAAAAATAAAATATGAACTTGTTAAAAGAAAATCATTAGCAATTGAACAGAAGAAAGAGAAGCCGACCAGACTTGAATCGCCTGATAATGAGCCAGTAACTGAGAAATAAGCTAATGAATTCTTGAAATTTCTAAAACACAGTGAGTATAGTGCCGTAGAACAACTGCACAAACAACCAGCTCATATATCAGTACTGACTTTACTCTTAAACTTAGAGACACATCTTAGCGCGCTGATGAAAGTATTAAACGAAACCTATGTCGCTGATGATATCTCCGTAAACAAGCTAAACCATCTTGTCAACAATATAAGTGCCGATAATTTCATCTTTTTTAATAACGATGAAATACCACCAGAAGGCATGAGATCCACAAAGGCTCTACATATCACTATCCGCTGCAAGAGGTATACATTGCCAGAGGTATTGATTGACAATGGATTTACACTGAATGTCCTGCCTCTGTCCACACTGAATAGGTTGCCTGTGGACAGCTCTTATATGAAGATGTGCCAAAATATAGTGAGAGCATTCGACGGTACTGAAAGGAAAGTAATGAGAAGGATTGAGATTCTTCTCTTGATCGGGCTAAACACGTACGAGGTAGACTTCTTAGTGATGGACATCAAGCCTTCTTAAATTTGCTTATTAGGGAAGCCTTGGATTCACTTAGCAGGGGCAGTACTGTCATCACTGCACCAAAAGCTAAAGTTGGTAACAATGGGATGACTGGTAACGATAAATGCTAAAGAAGACATTATTGCATCTGTTACCAGTTATGCACCATACATAGAGGCAGATGATGAAGCGATAGAATGTTTATTTTGATCACTAGAATTTGTGAATGCAACCTTCATCGTCGAAGCAAACAAGATCCCAATACCCAAAATATCCAAAGCTACGAGGATGAGCCTACAACTAACGGTAGAAAAAGGAGTGTTACCGGGAAGAGGACTTGGGAAATACCTCCAAGAAAGAGCCGATGTACCAATCTTGACGGACAAACGGGATCGCTTTGGCTTGGGATATAAGCCAGATGTGAAGCAAAGGAAGAAGGAGTTAGAGAAGAAGCAAGAGAGGAGAAGAGCACGATTAAGCGAGGCAGAGGTAAAATGGGAACCAATGACCTTTCTCCATATGTCTAGAACATTTGTGTCAAGAGGAATTATTTACCCTGAACGGAAGATGACAAGAAAGGAAACTGCTGGAGAAATGGTGAGAAATCTGAACATCAACATCATATCTAAAGAGAGAATTTTGGAAAGAAATTTATCGGGCATTCGCCCTTATGTACCAGGAAGTGTTCTGAACAATTAAACTACAGAAGAGATTCCTGTAGTTTTTAAAGCTAATTTAGAGTCTCTAGATATCAATGATATGAGCGACGTTGCTACTGACTCAAAATCTCCTTGTGAGCTAGATATGTGTCTAGAGGAACCTGAGGACTTTGGAGATAATAGAGATTGTAACATATCTCCTGATTTGTTAAGAATGGTAGAACAAGAGGAGAAACAAATTCTACCTCACAAAGAGTCAGTAGAAATTGTGAACTTGAGAGATGGACAAGAAAAGAAAGAAGTGAAGATCGGAGCTTGCATTACCACAGAGACAAAGTGGGACCTCATTGAGTTACTCTAAGAATTCAAAGATGTCTTCACATGGTCGTATCAAGACATGCCTAGTCTAAGTATTGATATCGTGGTACACCGACTCCCCATAAAAGAAGAGTGTAAGCTAGTTCAACAGAAGCTCCGAAGGATGAGACCCAATTTTGTGATGAAAATAAAAAAAGAAGTCAAGAAGCAATTCGATACTGGTTTCTTACAAGTGGTCAAATACTCGGAATAGGTAGCCAATATTGTTATTGTCCCTAAAAAAGATGGAAAAGTACGAATGTGCGTAGACTACAGAGGTTTAAACAAGGCCAGCCAAAAAGATAATTTCCCATTGCCTCACATTGACGCCTTAGTGGATAACACGACAGGTTACTCACTGTTCTTCTTCATGGATAGCTTCTTAGGATACAACTAGATAAAGATGCACTATGAAGACATGGAAAAGACCACATTTGTAACTATGTGGGGAACATTCTGCTAGAAAGTAATGTCATTTGGACTGAAAAATGCGGGAGCGACATATCAAAGAGCCATGGTAACACTGTTCCATGATATGATGCACAAAGAAATCGAAGTTTATGTTGATGATATGATTGCCAAATCCTGAACAGAAAAGAAGCATGTACAAGTTTTGAGGAAATTGTTCTTGAGATTGAGAGAATTCCAGCTAAAGCTCAATCCAGCAAAATGTACCTTTGGGACTAGGTTGGAAAAATTGCTAGGCTTTGTAGTCAGCGAGAAGGGGATCAAAATCGACCCGGATAAAGTCAAAGTTATACAGGAGTTGTCTCCGTCGCACACTTAAAAAGAAGTCCGAGGTTTCCTTGGAAGACTAAATTACATTGCCCGGTTCATTTCACAACTGACTGAGAAATGTGACCCCATATTCCGTCTTATCAAGAAACACAATCTAGGTGTATGAGATGACGAATGCCAAAAAACTTTGGACAAGGTTAAACAACACTTGTTTAATACCCCAGTGTTGACGCCACCTAGTCTAGATAAGCCACTGATACTTTATTTGGTAGTATTTGAGAATTCTATGAGATGTGTGCTTGGCCAACACAATGAGTCTAGAAGGAAAGAAAGGGCGATATACTACCACAGTAAGAAGTTCACTGAATATGAGACAAGGTACTCGCCGATTGAAAATTTGTGTTGTGCCTTAATCTGGACAACTCGAAGATTGAGACAGTTCATGTTGTACCACACAACTTGGCTCATTTCGGAACCGGACCCTCTAAAGTACATGATGGAGTAGACTGCTTTGAATGGAAGGATGGTTTGATAGCAAATTCTACTTTTCAAATTTGAGATAGTCTATGTGAATCAGAAAGCTGTAAAAGGGAGTGCAATAGCAAATTTTCTAGCCAGTAGAGCTTTAGAGGATTACGAGCTCTTAAACTTTGATTTCCCAAACGAAGATCTAATGTATGTTGCCACCACTGAAGAAGACTCTCAAGAAAGGCATCCTTGGAAACTAAACTTTGACGGAGCCTCAAACACTATGGGTAATGGAATTGGGGCAGTCTTGGTATCCCCAAATAGAGATCATTATCCCTTTACTAGTAAATTGGATTTTGATTACACAAATAACATGGCAGAATACAGAGCATGCATCATGTGTATCCATGCAACCATAGAACATAATATTAAAATACTGGAGGTATATAGGGACTTTGCGCTAGTGATCTATCAACTTAAAGGTGAATGGGAGATAAGGGATCCCAAGTTGATCGATTATCGAAAGTTGGTCCTTGAATTAATTAAAAAGTTTGATGATATCACCTTTTGCTACCTCCCACGAGAAGAAAATCAGATGTCTGACACCTTAGCAACTTTAGCTTCCATGGTCAAGGTGAACAAACAAGAGGATGTGAAACCTATCTAGATAAGTATTTATGAGGCTCCTGTTCGTTGTCACAACATCGAAGAAGAAAGTGACGATCACCTTTGGTACCATGACATATTGCGGTATGTAAAAAATCATGAATATCCTGACCAAGCAGCTGAGAATGATAAAACAACATTGAGAAGGCTAGCCAGTGATTACGTCTTAGACGGGGAGATCCTATACAAAAGAAGAAAGGATCAGGTGCTACTAAGACGTGTAGACGCTGTCGAGGCTAAGAAAATCTTAGAGGAAGTCTATGAGAGTGTCTGCGGAACACATGCTAAATGGTTTACGATGGCCAGGAAAATCATGAGATTCAGGTATTATTGGTCCACAATGGAAGGGGATTGCATCAGTTATGCTAAGAAGTGCCATAAGTTCCAAATTTATGGGGACAAGATTCATGTGCCTCATTCATCTCTTCATATTATGACTTCTCTATGACCTTTCTCTATGTAGGGCATGGATGTCATTGGGCCGATCTTGCCAAAAGCTTTTAACGGGTATCAATTCATCTTTGTGGTCATTGATTACGTCACCAAGTAGGTAGAGGCTGCTTCATACGTCAATGTCACAATGTTGGTAGTCAGCAAGTTCTTAAAGAAGGAGATCATATGTCGGTATGGAATGCCAGAAAGGATCATATCAGACAATGCATTGAATTTAAACAATAGTACGATAGCAAAAGTCTGCAGCCAGTTCAAAATTAAACACCACAACTCATCACCATATCGCCTAAAAATGAATGGTGCAGTTGAGGCAACTAATAAGAATATCAAGATGATTGTAGGAAAAATGACTGAGACTTATAGAGATTGGCATGAGAAGTTAACATTTGCTCTTCATGCTTATCGAACATCAGTTAGGACCTCTACCGAGGCAACTCCTTTCTCCTTGGTTTATGGAATGGAAGCAGTTTTACCCATCGAAGTTGAGATTCCTTCCCTTCGAGTCTTGTTGGAGCTGAAGTTGGATGAAGCAGAATGGGTTCAATCCCGATATGATCAGTTAAATTTTATTGAAAAGAAGAGGTTGAAAGCTATCCATCATGGTCAAATGTACCAAAAACGAGTGATGCGAGCTTAAAACAAAAAGGTTCGCCCTATTGAAGAAGATCCTTCCCATACAAAAGGACTTCAGAGGAAAATGGATGCCAAATTGGGAAGGACCTTATATGGTAAAGAAGGCCTTTCCTGGAGGAGCATTGATATTGACCAAGATGGATGGCAAGAACCTACCTAATCTAATGAATTTGCACTCAGTCAAGAAGTACTTCACCTAAAATAAAAAAAGGAAGAGGCCAAGGCGAAAACTTGTAAAAGAGCGCTTTAAGACCAAAGGGGTTTTGAATTAAAAACCCGTGAAAGGACAATTCAAATTTTGATCAAAGATGAGGCACGCGGTAGTCTTGCTTTCTCCGAATTAACAAGAAGGAGAGATGCTACATCTTGGGGCATCAACAAAGTACTCTAAATTCTCTAAACACATGTTGAACTCAAAATGATCCTCAAGAAATTCGAGCAGAGAAGCTCATGCTGCGATATTTGGGGCACCTATTTCTTCTTACTCATTTTGTATTTCAACAATGTTTGTTTTCTTTGATTAATTTATTATTCTCAAATTCTGTTCCTGATAAATTTCAGTTTTGTCCATCATTATGATCTTTTTCAAGCATTTTGCGTTGAAATAACGATTAATGGGCTAATAATACTTTCATAAAAGGGTTTTGCATATTGCTCTGAAAAGTTTCCTAAATAGTACAAGAACTAAAATAGGACCATTGGTCAAGACTAACCAAATTTAAGAGTTGGAAACATGTGAGGAAAAATAGCCCAAATTGTGATTATTTTTTTCGGTTTCTTGTCAAAGATACCAGCCGAGCAAGAATGCAGCGTAATACGTCAGTGATAAAACCTCGATGAACAACGAGCAATGTCAACCTAAGCATTAAAAGGGGATCATCCTCGAAAAATGACATTCTGCATTCATCATGCATACACATCTAGTTAGGAGCATTTGATTCATTCTGATCATAACATCGTAATCATTTGCTACGAAATAGACCAATGAAATGAATTTTACAGGTCATGTTACCCAGAGAATGGTATAACAGATCAATGAAGTTACCCATACCCCTGAAGTTGTAGTGGAGCTGTTTGAAGTTACAAGTCTTATCACCCTAAAGTTGCAGTGGAACAGACTGAAGATAGTGAATCTTATTTCCCTAAATTTGCAGTAGAATAGATTAAAGCTACAAATTACAAATCTTATCTACCTAAAGTTGCAGTGGAGCAGATTGAAGTTATAGATCTTATCTTTCTGAAGTTGCAGTAGAGTAGATTGAAGATAGCAAATCTTATTTCTCTGAAGTTGCAGTAGAGCATATTAAAGCTATAAACCGTATCTTCCTAAATTTACAGTGGAACAGGTTGAAGTTACAAGTCTTATCTCCTTAAAGTTGTAGTGGAACAGACTGAAGGTTACAAATATTGTCTCCCTGAAGTTGTAGTGGGGCAGGTTGAAGTTATAGATCTTATCTCCCTGAAGCTTTAGTGGAGTAGATCAGAGATAGCAAATCTTATCTCTCTGAAGTTGTAATAGAGCAGATTAAAGCTATAAATCTTATCTTCTTGAAGTTGCAGTGGAGCAGGTTAAAAATAAACAAATCTTATATCCCTAAAGTTGCAGTAGAGTAGATAAGAGATAGCAAATCTTATCTCTCTGAAGTTGCAATAAAGTAGATTAAAGCTATAAACCTTATCTCTTTGAAGTTGTAGTGGAGAAAGTTAAAAAAAACAAATCTTATCTCCTTGAAATTGCAGTGGAGTAGATTGAAGATAAGCTACAAATCTTATCTCCTTGAAGTTGCAGTGGAGCAAATTAAAGCCGCAAACCTTATCTCCCTAAAATTGCAGTGGAGCAGGTTAAAAATAACAAATCTTATCTTTTTCAAGTTGCAGCAGAGCAGATTAAAGCTTCACACTTTATCTCTCTGAGTTCGTAGTGAAACAGATAGAAGACACAAACCTTATCTCCTTGAAGTTGCAGCGGAGCAAATTGAAGCTATAAGTCTTATCTCCCTGAAGTTACAGTGGAATGGATCGAAGCTACAAGTCTTATCTCCCTAAAGTTGCAGTGGAGTGGATCGAAGCGATAATTCCTATACCCCTGAAGATACAGTGGGTTAGAATGAGGCTACTTGAAGAAGAGAAGCACCTAAAGAAGTCAAGACTCGGCAAGACCAGGCAAAATTAGCCCTTCAAAAGTCTTTGCTCCATTCCCGTTACACGAAAATAAACAAAGAGGGGCAGCTATTGTGGGCTAATTCTGCCTGGGGCCTATAAAGAATAAAACCCAATACAACCCCATTACAATCCAAACTAAACCAATTACAGACCCAACAAAAACTAGACAGGCCCAAAACCAAAATTTCCCAATTCAAGCCCAATTAGCCCAATACCCTAAAAACAGAAAAACAAAAAGAAAACCCTAGCCCGTGCCGCCCCTAACTTCCCTAGGTCTGCCACCGCCTCTACCACCTCTGTCAGCACCGCCCTCCACTTGGACCGCCACCTGCAAAGACTAAAAGCAAAACAGACAGCAAATATACAAAAATAGATTAAAACTTTGTAAAATAGCTATATAAGCCATGAAAAACCATTGTAGTTTTGTCCCCGAAATTTTTTCTTGAATACAACAAAAACAGATTCAAGTGTACAAACAACAAAAAGCAACAAAGTAGATTGAAGAAAAAACAAAGTTAGAAATGTGCAAATGTCATTTTTATTTTCTTTATTTTCCTGTTTTTGAAACTGTTTATATTCAAAAATTTCTATTTTCCTTTTGTTTTAAAAAACTATATATATATCAAATATATTATAAAAAGGGGACGGAAACTTTACCTGGGGCATCCGACCACCGTCCACGGCGGAGGCGCGGCAAAGCCATGGCAGTCTTCTTTCGCTGGATTATGTGCTTCGGCCAGAGGGAGAATGGAGAGATTTTCCATTTTTTTTGAAAACAAGGGCTAAATGATTTTTTTGTCAAAAAAATTAACTTATATAGGTCCCCCAAAACGACGTCGTTTTGGGACGACCCGATTACCCGACCCATTAACCCCTAGGATTCACTTGTTTTTTAATGGAAGGGCTAATTGCGCCTTTAGCCCTTCTGCTTTTTTATTGTTTTTAATTACCGGTCTGTTTGATTGATGTAAAATGTTTTTCGGAAAACATTTTCTGAAATTTCCGGTGTTTGTTTTGTGTAAAATGAATTCCAATAGGAAAACATTTTACAAACACGGGTAAAATCCAAAGCTTTTTTTTTTGGAAATTGTCTTACCCATTTCTCTACCGTAAGACATTTTCCTTTTCCTTTTCTCTTCTAAGCAAATTTTCTTCCACATCTTCATCTTCGTTCATCACCTCCCCTCACCATCTCCATCCGTCATCTCCGTCGACCGTCAGCCTTACTTCTATTTTGAAGAAACCTTCATCTCTGTCATCAACAGGTATTTTTTCTATTAATTTTCACTGATTTGATTTCTAGATCGGGTCTGGTTCTATTTTTTTCTTGATTTTTAGATCAGTTCATCTGTTTCTAAAAGAGAACTTGAAGACATGAGATGGGAAATACTGCTTGAAATTGGTATGGGAAATACTGCTTGAAAATTACCCAAACAAACATTTAAGTGGCAAATATGGAGCCTAGGTGAGGAATCAAGCCTGTAGGGATTTCTTATTGGTTGCTCCTTACAGTTAGTCCGAAAGCAAGAGAGAAATATCAATTCTATTGACATGGTTACTGCTCTATTTCTTGCCAACTGGAATAGCAACCCTTTTAGAAAGAAAGAAAAAACCGATGAAATGTTAATGCATATTGGATATTCATGAATATTGATTAACTACTGTAGATATAATGGTGCATAATGGTATTTGTTTCTGTAAATTACTAATTTGCTTCAATTTGTTTCGGTGTTAAATTGTGTACTTGTTATTCGTCTGAAGGTGTCTTGATTCTTTCTCTATTTATGAAGTTTACTTGTACAAGAGATGTCTGAAAATGCGTAGAACTAGAAGAAAAAAAACAAAAATCAGAAACAACGTTGTTACTTCCTGTCATAATGAATCTTTTATCAGTTGAACTGGTTTACTTCCAGTCACTGAATCCCACCTTTTCTAACCGGTCCCAACTGATTCTTTTTCATCACTCACCAAAACAACCAAAGAGTAACGAGGAAAAAGAAACCCAACCCCCAAGAATTTAGTCAATTACCAGCAATAAGAAAAATTACTAGAGCACTACATCTAGGATGAGCTATGCAGATCCAGGGGCTAACAATTAAATACTCATTCATGTTTAAATCAAACACCTCACAATAATAATGTTCACGATTCATAGTCTCTTCATGTCAAAAAATTTAATCGAAACAAAAGTAAAATTCAAAGTAAAGCTTCTGTTATCTCATCTTTTAGTTTTTTGATGAAACCTTTTCCTTGGTTTAATATTATGTCAATTGGGTGAAAGGTTTATCATTTGGATAATCTTCTGCATATATTGTGCTTTCAGCCTGAACTTTTGTATATTGTATCGACTGTTATTGGATTCTTGGCTGCTCACTGTGTATGGAATGGAGATGTCAAACCGGTTTGTTCTCCACCCTTGTTTGATTCTCTCTAGCATTATTTGCTTGGCTTGGAATTTTTAATTCAATTTCTTTTGCGATTGGCTTTTTACATAAAATTCTATATAGGAGATGGATCCTTGTTAAAATTTGTTTGTTACATTGTCCCGTTTTCCAAGGACTAGCAACAAGTAGGATTTTGCATTTGAGAATCGGGTTTAATGCTTATGAAATGAACCATGTCCAAGTCTTTGTAAAAAGTAAGAAAATGGACTCAATTCCCATGGAGGTACAGGAGGACCTTATGCTTGACACAAACAAAAACCTGGAGAATGTTGGATTAATTGTGTTCCTAAATAATGATTATAGTTTGGTTATGGTATATGATAAATTTCACTATTCAGCTTTGAATATAATCAATGAAATGATTATGGTCTGTATTTGTATTTGGATTATAATATGGTTAATAGGAGCTAACTTGATGTGCAGCTATTGGAGTTTGACGAGTTGAAGACTGCGGTTACGTCTGAAGATGGTAGTGATGACAAATCCAGCAAGAAGGTTGAATGAGTTAGAAGCAGAAACCCTTACACTGAAACCATTTTATTTTAGCTGTGAGAAGGATATAGTGTTCACTTTTAGTACTACTAATTATGTATTTGGATAATATTATTAATTTCTAGTACTCATTGTGGTTTCAAAGCAATTTATAATTATTCAATACTTGTTTTTTAACACAATTACAAATAATTTATTTGATATTAGTTTTTTTCAATTTAACGATTAATATTGTAGCTTAATAATTGAGTATTATTATAAATAAATCATTGCAATATATGTAAAAACAATTTAAAATATAAAAAATTATTAATATATATTAATATATGTAAAAACAACTTTTTCGGAAAATATTTTTAGGAAATCTACTAAACAGCAGAAAATATTTTACACAGATTCAATCAAACACCAGAAAATATTTTCCAGTAAATCATTTTACAGAAAAGTAAAACATTTTCTAGAAATTATTTTACGGAAAACATTTTAATGGCAATCAAACAGACCCTAAGTTTCTTTCATTTTTAATTTTTGCCCTATGATTTATTTTAGCTTTTAAATTGGTCCACCTTGAAGCTGTGCGTTTTGGAAGGTGGGGATTATTGCCCATTTTGGTCCCTCCTTGTTATTCGCACATTCTACTTGGTCCTTGTCCTTTTATTTATTTCTGATTTGCCCCAAACTTCTGTTTTCAAACTCAATTTAGCCCCCTTTTTTATTTTTGCTATTTTATTATTAAATTAATTAATTTAATATTATTATTACTATTATTATTTTCCTTTTTATTTATTTACTTGTTATTGTTATCATATTATTAAATTAATTAATTTTGCATTATTATTTCTATTATATTTCTTTTTACATTTATTTACCTAATATTTTAAATACATTTATCCTATTTTATCATATTATATTTATTTATTCAAATTCTTTTATATGATTACAAACGTTAGATTATTCATTATTTTTATTATCATTCATATTATTCTCATTATTATTAGTATTATTATTTTTAAAACCCTTGTATATCCCATTTATTCATTAGGTTGTTTACTGTTTTTTTTTTTAGTTTGTTTGTTATCTTTCTTTTATCTGTAATCAGCTTGTTTGTTTTGTTAATTCATTATCGTCTTTCCTGCTGTTTTTTAACGCATTTATGTTGTTACGCATATTATCATCGTGATTTATTTTCACAACAAATTTGTGATACATTAATTTTACTCGATACATAAATTATGATTTTAAAATAAGTAATACTTCGTATTTTGAGATTCGAAAGGTCGTACCCTAACTTATAGGGTTTTGATTTTCTTGATAAATCCAAATAAATGAACATTTTTAAAAAAACTAATTTTAAATAATCTCGGGAATCAAAAAAATCGTGTTCTAACTTACGGAATATGATTTCTTTCTAAAACCGAGATAATCGAATATCTTTCAAATAAGTAAATTTTTCGGCATTTATTCTCGTATCGGGAATTTAAGACATTGTGTCCTAACTTACGGGACGTAATTCTCTTTCTCGATTAACGTGGAATATGTCCCCTTTCTTGAAAAATTTTCAATATTTTAACAAAGGATCTTATTTTAAATCTCTTCAAGATTTTTAATTCTCGGCACTAAAAAAACACGAAGTAATTAACTAGGTACCAATTTTGGGCATTACGAGGGTGCTAATCCTTCCTCCTGCATAGCCGACTCCCGAACCCGTCTTTCTGAATTTCGTGGACCAAAATCGTTGTTTTAATAAATCAAACCGTTTATTAAAAATAACCATTTTTCAAGGTGACCCTATCCTACCTCGTCAAAAAGGGATTGGTGGTGACTCCCATGTTCGTTTTCATTTTCAAAATCAAAGTCGACCCCTTTTACAAAAAAATAGTTTCGACACGGTGGGTATATGACTTTTACAATATGTAGCATAATTTACAATAGTGAAATTCATAGCCCAACTAATAGGTAAATAATATCCACTCATCGACATTATATGATAGGTGAAAAGTAAATATGGTTACGATTCATTTGTCTTTGTGATAAATAACTTGATTATTATTTGATAGTAATTGACTTTTCATGGAAAAAATTTAATGGTTACCATGAGTTAAAATCGGATCATATTGAGAGAACCAAGTTATTTAAAAGAGTTTTAAAGATATCCTATGAGGGTAACACAATTATGACTAGGTCATTGGACGAGCACTTATTAAGTAAGTTTCATAATGATATGTAATTAAAGAGACTTCAATCAGGGTTCTATAGTGGAATGACTTTGTGACTAAATAAGTTTATAATTAATAGGTAAAAAATTGAAACTTAATTATAAATTATTTGAATCCTAATTATATATGTTTAATTGGTCATTCCGGTAGTTTATTGAAACTAGAATTGAATTGCATGTAAAACCAAATGAATAGAAATGAATGGAAATGATGAAGTTAGAGAAATGAGTTGCATTCACAAATGAATGTGTTTTCTCACTAAGTATAGAAATGACTTGAGAATTAATTTAAAATTTTTAAATTATTATTTAATTAATTATAAATAATTGAAGTTCAAAAGTGGAAGTTAATTAATCATTATGAATCTGTTGAATATGAAAATTGAATATATTTCTTTATAAATTTGGCCCAAATGGTTGTCGTCACCATAGAACATGTGCTGCCATTATCGGCCTTCAGAGACCGCACCTAACGCCTTAGCAACTTCTCTACTGTCACCTCATTTATATCCATTGGGGTTATAACCCTCCAAACAATATAAGAAAACATTTCTTACGGTTATGACATCTTTAATAACTAAGGAACTGCCAACGTGGAGCCTTCTCAACTGGGCCTCACCTCCATCTGTCCTAATAGTTCGTTGGAAGGAGCACACATCCCCACTCGGAGCGAACCATTTTGTAGGAAATCCAAACCCATCTGCGAGCTTGCATTTCACACTGATATACTTCCCCCAGTTCAACTAAAGGTTGGGACATCCGTTCGCAATTATGGTTGGACCTTTTTCGCGAAGAGAGAAGTAATGAAAACCCACTGAATTCACTCAGTTTTGGGCCTTTAATAGATACAAACTCTGGAAAACTATGAGCTGTGGTATTTCATTACAATGGCAATAGTCAATAAAGTAAGCCATCGCGATCCACCACGAAAATCCACAAAGTTGACTAGGGGCAATCTGGTAATCATCAAGGAGATGACAGAAGAGCAAGTTCAAAGGTAAGTGAAACCCAACTTCCAAGGCGTGGAGGGAGAACAAGAAACTGCAATCGTTGGTGTCACTGAGCCTGTGCAAATTCTCAAGAATAGAGAATTTGTAGGCAAAATTGGGAATCTCGATTCCTCGCGCATGTAAGGCCTAATACGTATCTTCGTATTTTGTAGTGCATGGGACAAAGTTAACTTTGACAAGGGTTTTGGAAGCACGCTCCCATGGTGGGCAACGCGGAACTAATTGACCATGAGTTCCTCTCATTCTCGATATGTTTTCGACGCAAAAAGAAGAAGAAAAGAATAGAGGAAATTTAAAACCTAAAACGAGAAGTAACTAAGATTTACCTTGAGGAAAAGCTTCGACTGGTTCCAGTTACAAAAAATTTAAGAGCGTGAGTTTTAGGGTTTCAGAAAACCCCCTTTTAAAGAAGCCTCTTCCCTCCACATTCTGACGGTTCAAATAAATGAAGGACACCAATGGTCAGATACACACAAGCACAATCCGTCCCTACACGTGGCGAAGTTGACATAAGGTCACAATAGACGTTGCGTATTCTATAGGCTGTAATAAACACGAAGTGATGGCCCTAAGGAGCGCCACTTTATAACCCTCCTTAGGCCCACTAGGGGGGACTAGATTGTCATACAGAAATAGTCACCGACCCAAGACCCAGATATGCTTCAGGAGTTAGGGGAGCTTGCAATAGCGGCTCGCAGGAGTTGAATAGAGCTCGCGGTATTAACTCGCAGTAGTCAAAGGGAGTTTGCGGTCCCAACTCACATACACCCAAAGAGTTCGCATGGAGGGAACTGCGGACTCCAACATGCGACTTGGAACGATACACATGTCTAACATGCACGAGGCCTGCTCAAAGTGTTAGTCTTATGAATAGTGGGGTTAAGTCATGAACAGTTGAGTCAAATTATGAATAGTGATAATATGTATAAATACCCAAATGTTTCTTTTAATGAGACACACAGAAAATTACTCAACATGCATAATTAAAATTTTATTATTACCAAATATTGTTGGTTGGTTTTCAACACCTCAAAATATTAATCCTCCTCCTCTAAGCAAAACTATCTTTAAACAAATTTGCTAACTCTATTGACAAATAGTTTTTTTTAACTCCCTTAACAAATAGACTTTTTTCTTCTTTTAGCTAACAAATTGTTTTTCACGTCAAAGCTTAACAAGCATTGACTTCCCAAAGAATTGGGGTTTTTAAACACCTCTGCTTGTGGTAGGTCCGGGATTCTCGACCTTTAGTCATGTTGGACGGTAAGGGAGTAAAGAATTTTACTGTCTCAAAAGCCCAAATTGGCATGTCGATTGTCAATTTGGCCTTCTTAGGCAACAAAAATTCTTTGCTACATCTACACCGAATTGCTAGCCATGAGAACCCAAAATCAGCATATCGGTTGCTGAATTTGGGGTTTTGAAGATTCCCCATATCTATTTCTGATGCAATTAGTGCAACTGTTACTACTATAAATTGTTAACCATCATATCGATTTGGGGTTTCCATGCACAGTTCATATGATTTAAGTAAAAAATTTATATTATTTCAGTAATTAATTATTTTTAATATTAATCCGGAAAAATAATCCTTGATTCCACGATTGAATTAAAATCTAAAATTGAATTTCAAATATATTAAGAGTAGTGGGACAGGAATCATAGATAAACCTTTTTATTTTTCGTTTTCTTATGTTAAGTGTAGACCTGTTCATGGGCCGGGCCGACGACCCACCCGAAATATGGGAAGGTTCGGGTAAAAATATAGGCCCGAAATATGGGCTTGGACAAAAAAACGAGGCCCGTTTAAAAAACGGGCCGGGCCTCAGGCACCAATTTTTTAGCCCGAGCCCGGCCCGGCCCGGCCTGAATATAATAAATATATTTTTTTATTTTTATTTTTTAATTTTAAAATACTTTTAAAATAAATTTTTTTTATTTTTTTATTTTTAAAATAATTTTTTAATGTTTATTTTAAAAATAGGCCGGGCCGAGACGGACTCGGGCTTATGATATTTTTCCGGGCCGGGCCTGGGCAAAATTTCAGGCCCATATAGGCGGGCCGAAAATTTTTTCCCATGACAGGTCTAGTTAAGTGTATGTATTGAGCTGGTATCAATGGTCTCGCTGACAAAAACCAAACAACTAAACAATGCTTCAATGTTTCTTACGTTCCTCCAAAACTGTAACAACTGTTCCTCGTTCACTCACCTCCCTCATATACCCTTCATTCCTCTTGTTCTACTCCTCATCTCCGAATCCACCGCCCAATCAGCGGCAACCGTCGCCGTCGCCAATAGCTTCCCCTACGCGAGTCCTGAAACTGATATCCGCCCAGTCCGACCCTCTCCTCGCTAAAGAAATCTTTGATATCGCCACCACCCAACCCGGTTTTCGTCACTCTTACTCTTCCTTCCTCGTCCTCATTCTCAAACTCGGCCGTTCCAAGCACTTCTCTCTTGTCGACGACCTTCTCGTTCGTCTCAAATCCGATCAATATCGGGTAACCCCGACTCTCTTTTCTTACCTGATCAAAATCTACGCCGAAGCTGATTTACCCGAGAAAGCTCTCAGTGTGTTCTACAAAATGCTTGAATTCAACGTTAAGCCTTTACCCAGACACTTAAATCGTATCCTCGAGCTGCTTGTTTCTCATCGTAACTTCATCATGCCTGCTTTCGACCTTTTCAAGACTGCCCATAAATACGGTGTTTTCCCCAATACCAAATCTTACAACATTTTGATGGGTGCTTTTTGTTTGAACGGGGATTTGAGTATTGCGTACAAACTGTTCAACAAAATGTTTGAAAGAGACGTTATGCCTGATGTCGAGTCTTATAGGATATTAATGCAAGGGCTATGCAGGAAGAGTCAAGTGAATAGAGCTGTAGATTTGTTAGAAGATATGTTGAATAAAGGATTCGAACCGGATTCATTGAGTTATTCTACTTTGTTGAATAGTTTGTGTAGGAAGAAGAAGCTTAGAGAAGCTTATAAGCTTCTTTGTAGAATGAAAGTTAAAGGGTGTAACCCTGACATTGTGCATTATAATACTGTTATATTGGGTTTTTGTAGAGAAGGAAGAGCTATGGATGCTGTTAAGGTTCTTGAGGATATGCCTTCAAATGGGTGTTTGCCTAATTTGGTTTCTTATAGGACTTTGGTTGGAGGGTTATGTGATCAAGGGATGTTTGATGAGGCTAAAAAGTATATGGAGGAAATGTTGTCAAAAGGGTTTTCGCCACATTTTTCGGTTTCTCATGCTTTAATCAAAGGGTTTTGCAGTGTTGGTAAGATTGATGCAGCTACTGAAGTGCTAGGGGAAATGCTTGAGCTCCGGGTAGTACCACATACGGATACTTGGGGAACGATAGTTCCTACAATCTGTGAAGATTATGAAACAGAGAAAATGGAGGAGATTTTAGAAGAGGTTATGAAGGTAGAAATTAAAAGAGACACAAGAATAGTAGAGGCAGGCATTGGATTGGAGAATTACTTGATTAGGAAAATAAGAAATAGATCAAAGTGACATTGTATATTACTACAGATAATGCAGATTTCATTGGCTATATATGTTCCCTGGTGTCCTGGATTGTTGAGGTGTTAATCCAGGTATGTGTCTGTCTGTTTTTCAGTATTTTCTTAGCACAATGTTTAAGTAAGATTGAGCTCTTGTTAGGATGATTTGTTTCCAAGGACGGGAACATAAGCACCTAGTTATATTTTTGGTTAGTATTTTGAGCAAACTTGTTGAAGCAATTCAAAACCATTGGATATAGCAATTATAAAGGGTGAATGTACCTGGCAGTTCTGTTTATATAAGATCAAATTAGTTCCTCTACTATTAAATGAATCAAATTAGTTCCTGTATTATTAAAAAGAATTAAATAAGACCAAATTTCGATAGAATTGACAAATATCATTTAAAAAATGTCATTTAGTCCTTGTATTAGTAACGGTTGAAATTTTTTAAATATTAAATGTTTACTTTGTTGCACTTTAACTTTATTTTATTCTTTTTAATATTCAAGGGATTAGATTAATACATTTAATAATAGAGGACTCATTTGATCCAAATCCTATAATAGAGACTTGACATGTACTTTCACCAATATAAAGACATTTTATTGCTTCTGGTGGCTTGATATTGGTATAGTGTGGTGATTGCAGGTAATTTGGATGATTGGGTGTCTGCCTCCCCACCCTTTAAAGGGAGGCTGCTGATGCAGAGATGCCATCTACTTTCTGATATTTGGAGCCACATAAAAGCCATCATAAAGAAAAGCTTCAATGGCTGCAAGCTGTTTGTTTCAATAAAGGTTCACTTTATTACAGTCTTGAAGAAGTGTTTCCATGGTCCACCGGCCTTTTTGCCGGGTATCAAGGTGGTTGGTGGCAGTTGCAAAGCGTTTCTTCGAGCAATTTTATTTGTAAAATCATTACCTATTTGCAATTGAAAATTGGGCCTAATTCATTCTGGTGTTGCAATTGAAAATGGTCCCAACTTGCAAAATGTATACAAGAAAAATATGAAGACCATCAAACTATGAGCATGGCAGGAAATAGAGCCTACCAAGCTTTGGGGTTTGCCATTCAAAGCAATTTATCCAAAATAACAAATGGAAAGTATGTCACGAACCCAAAATTTCATATGGATAGGCAACCTAAAGGACACAATACTTGGTACACAATAAACACTAAAATCAAGTGAACGCGTGACTGCTACCACAAACTAAACATATGTGACCATGAAATAATAAATAAGTTGACAAAAATAGTTTTGATCAACCTCCTATTTTGAAAGCTTAGACCTGAGCAGTGCCTTCAGTGAACTTTGGGTCCTCACATCTATATTGGCCATCAGGTCCGATTCCAAAACCTTTTGGATCTGCAAATACATTTTCGAGCAGCTGGCTTCGAGGAGGAACAGGGCTTTCGTCTGCAAACTCCACGGCTTCCTCTACCACCTCATCAATCTTTTTATCTATAGCCTTCAAGTCTGCTTCACTGGCCAGACTGTTCTCAATGAGGTATTTTTTCAGTGCTGTGATGGGATCTCTGGCAGCATAGTGAGCTTTCTCAGCTGCCAAACAAGAACCAAGAAATTGAATCATTTTATCTTTCAGTCCCCACACTTTAATTTCAAGCATAATATAACAAACATATTTCCATGGAACACAGAGTTAATCAGTTCAACTTTAAGACTATTTTAGGACTAGCACAAAACACATGGATGCAACTTGTTCTTGTTTTGTCAATGTAACAATAGCCCTAGCAATAACAAATAAGCAAAGATGATGAAAGGCTTACCAGGGTCACGAAGCTCATCAGGGTCAGCCAATGAATGTCCTCTAAACCTATATGTCTCACATTCCACCAATGTTGGACCTTCTCCTCTCCTAGCTCTGCCAATTGCTTCCTTAGCCACTTCCCTCACTTTCAATACATCCATCCCATTCACATGAACACCCGGCATCCCGAACGCCGGTCCTTTCTTATAAATCTGAGGATCAGAAGTAGCCCTCAAATGAGACATCCCAATAGCCCACAAATTGTTCTCAACAACAAACACGATGGGCAATTTCCACAACGCTGCCATATTCAAACACTCAAAGAACTGTCCATTGTTACAAGTCCCATCCCCGAAAAATGCCAAAGTGACGTGATCGCAATCCGCTTCTTTCAAAACCTCCCTCTTATACTTGGATGTAAAAGCCGCACCGGTGGCAACAGGGATCCCTTCACCAATAAAAGCGAACCCGCCGAGCACATTGTGCTCCCTCGAGAACATATGCATCGATCCACCTTGGCCACGGCAGCAGCCGGTGGTCTTACCGAAGAGCTCACTCATGACAGCACGTGCAGAGACGCCTTTGCTTAAGGCGTGCACGTGATCACGGTAAGTACTGACGACGGAATCTTGCTGCTTTAAGAGCTTAATGAAACCAGTTGAAATAGCTTCTTGGCCATTGTAAAGATGAACGAAACCAAACATTTTGCCTCTGTAATACATCTGAGCACACATATCTTCAAACGCTCTTCCTAATACCATATCTTCGTATAATTCCAACCCTTCCTCTTTTGTAATTAACTAAAATTTAAAAAAAGAAAAAAAATTTAAACATAAAATAAATAAATAAATAAACCCACAGATTTGGTATGAAAGAGATTAACATAAAGAAAGTAAAAATGGGGTTGTTACCAGATTGAGGGTAGATTTGGATTTGTTTTCCTTGACGACATCGGAGACGGCGACGACGGTCCCAGATCGACGGCGAATATTCAAATTGGAAGAAGAACTGAGGCGGATGAGTTTGCGGGTAGATCCGAGGAAGGGTGAGGCGGTAGTGGGGATTGTAAGAGGGTTGTTTTGAGAAGTGGTGTTGAGAGGGAATGGTTGGGCGGCAAACTTGGAAGGTGAGAAAGCTGTAGCCATTTTCTTCCTAGTGGGGAGGGAAGAAGGAAAAGGAGAGAAAATGGGAGGTGAAGAAGGAAGAGAAAGTGGGGAGTAGAATATAAAAGAGAGGAAAGAAACAATAGGGGCGGAGAAAACAAGGGGAAAGGGCGTGGGAATGGTCGCAGAGAGCGTTGGAAGGATGTTGGTATTTAGGTGATGATGACTTAATGACATACATTAATTGTAAACACACCCAAAAAATTCAATAATAGATTTTTGTTGCTTATATTTTCTTGTTTTAGGGAGGTTTTGGCTGTTAACCATATGGTTTGCTATGGGAAAATTTGGGTTTGGTAAAATTAGGTTTTGATTTGGTCTACTATCTTTCCAATTGCGTCCCTTTGTACGTAGACAAATAGAATCCTTCGGATTTTAAAATTTTAATTTTAATTTAATTTTTTGATTAATTTTATGTTTGAATTCTTTCGAGTTAAAATTTTGATTCCAAATTATTTAGAAGTCCAACCATTTTAAAGTCAGATAATTTGTAACGACTCATCTTTCGATAATATCAAAAAATTTGATTTTGAGATCTAAGTCGAGTTAGTTCTAAAATTTTTAATTTAGTTAGTGATTAATTAAGCACAATATCTAATATAATACAAGGACTAAGTTGTAAGTGACAAATTGAGAATTTCATCAAGTCTTTAGGATACGATTAAACCAAGGGTCAAAAGGGAAATTTGCCCATATTTAATTATGGCTAATGTTTTGAATTAATAAAAGCCATCATTTTGCACTATCTTAAAAGACTATAGTGATTAAATGCATTATTATATTATATTAAACTAAATCAAATAAATGTGAAAGTGGAGAGAAGATAGCATTTTTATCATGAAAAGAAGGTTTAAGTTCATCCTCTATAATCGGTCAAAATTGGTCAAGGTAAACTTTCCTTCTAAAATTTATATGGATTTTTAATCTATTTAGCATAGTAAAGTTGATCTATAAGTTAAAATTTTCAATTGTTAAAAGTTATTCAAGTTATCATTGAAGGGAGTATAAAAATTGAGTTAAATTTATGAATTACTTGGTTGATTAAATTTAAATTAGGTGAAAATCTTGTTAGCAATGTAGTGGGTAAAGTTGTGATTAAGTTAATTTAAGTAATTGCTAAAGAACTTCTTTTTTGTATTACTAGGGATCTAATTGTAAGAGATAAAAGTTATATAATTAATTAGTATACAATAATAGATCAAGGTCCTTGGAGAAAAATTACGAAATTAGGTTTCAATTTGATTGAGAAAGTTGAAAGATATGAGAAATTTTGGATAACAGGTCCGAACGGTTATTAAGAGATTTTGCATTCCATGACATTATCATTTATTTGAATCATCATTGAGTGACTATTAGTTGTTAAATTATGGTGTTAATTATAGATTTGTATGATTTATTAGAGAAAGAATTGGAGGGTGTCAGAGCAAGCAGAGGAAACGATAAAATTGTTGATTAAGCCTTGAATGATATCTACTCATTTTGTGATTTGAAAGGTAAGTTCTCATGGAATTCACTATCTTTCTTTGATAGTTACGTGTGTTGGTATGTGTCATCATGTTTATAATGTTGCTAACTATATAACATGTTGAGTATTCAATGAACTTAACATTCTTGGCAACAAGACACTAATGAATGAATATAAGTTGGTGAATAAGTAGAATGAATATCATTTGATTAGTGGGATGGAAATCATGTATTTATGCAAAGTGATGTACTTATTGAAATGAGTCAAAAGAAATGGCTAATGATGTTTTTATGAGTTACATGAGAGATGTGTATTCTGTATTAAGCTATGGCTTGTAATCTATGCATTATGGAATGAGTCACGTAATTGTCAAAACTTGTATAGGTTCGTAAATGGTAAACACTCACGTAAACTTGATAGAACGACTAGGATACAGTGGGCATGTCAATATGGTCGTATGCACATTTCTTTATGGGTTTTGATGGAAATACGGAGACTAAGTTATATCATTGTAGAATTCAGCATTTGTTGCGGATCATCGGATATGCCTTGCGTCTACGGAGACTTTGGTGTGGTGGTGAATACGTTTTCATATGTATATGTATTTGTTGCCTACGGGCTTTGCACTCAGATGCTTTGGTGTAGTGTAGTTCATGCTCTTTTGAGCTATCTTGGTGTGGTGTAATTCACCCCGTGTCTAAGTTTATTTTTATTAAGGTTGTAATAGGCTAATCGTTAAATTGAAAATGAAATTAAGGAATGAAAAAAGAAATTGATATGTCATGAACTTTTGAAAATATAATTATTATGGTATAGAAGAATAGTTTGTTGGAAGGAGTTGAGAATTATATGATCACGTAAGAAATGTATGGTTCTTTGATGCTTTTGATTGTGATTATGATTTTTGATACTTGATTATATATGTTTAATTATGCTTACCTTGTCTTGTAATGTTATGTGTTTTGTTTAATTAGATTGTGCTTAGTTCACTTGGTATTTAATATGCTCACCTAAGATTAAGGTAAGTATCATGAATTCTATTTGAACTTACTATGCATTGAGTGCTTACTTAGTGTTATTTCTTTACGCATAGATTCCCAACTTTTGGAACCTCGAAGCCTGCTTTGAGCGGATGCTACACTATCCATAAGGTGACAAAAGTATGCTTATTTTTGTACCAAATGTTGTGGGTCTTTTGTAAGTACTGGTCAAACTCAAGTATATAAGGGTTAAGCTTAATCTTGTCATGATGGACCTAGAAAATGTCTAGTTCTTTGTTCTATATTGTTGATTAAATCCTTTTGCTATTATAAGCCCTATGATCCTCTTGTGCACAGGTTTATTTGATATGTTATGAAGTTGAAATGTGGTAATAAGTTAATTGGATGATTAGTTTCTTACTTTTCAAATTAACTAGATGGTGGGAAAGTTTAGTATTTATCAAGTATGTAAGTGATTAGGGTGTATGTATTGAAATAAGTATGTATGATGTTTTAAATATGATCTTTTGAGTCTCATAAGTTGGTCTTAATTAAGGTGTTGTTTGGGATCATTTTTGACCAAATGGGATTGGTGTTTAGTAATTTTGTAAGAAATAAGCCATTTTTGAGTAATTTTCCTCAGTCACAATATTCTCCGACTGAAGTCGTGACATCAAATCACTGTCTTCAAAGTCGCGACATTCCTTTATTGAAGCCGTGACATCAAACTGTTGTTTTTAAAATCACGACATTCCTTAGTAAAGTCGCGACACTAGAAGTTAGATATCCTTAGTGTCATGACATACATTCTTCAATGTCACGACCCGATTCCATTATAGGTCTTTTATCATTTTGATCCCTTATTTGTTACTAGCAATTCACGAGAGCTTTTTTAAGCTAACTAGAACCCGAATTTAAAATAATGATATATTTAAGTCTTAAAATTCATTTATTTTGTTAAATACATGATTAAACTTAATTTGTTTATATGATTCTTCTTTTGAATGTTGAATTTAATCTGTAGCCGCTATTATCTCACATTTGGAATACGACGATTGGATCGAATCAAGTGTGGTATACTTCATTATTAGTCAAATTGTTTTTCAATTGTTTCAAGTTAAAATTAACTAAGCTCCAACCAATTTTAATTTGAGTTAGATTCAAATTCAAATAGAATTAATTCTAGGGTCTAACTAATTCTAATTTGAACTAGACAAATTCCTTTCCACAATTAAATTAAATTGATGTTCAAATATGGTTATGTTTTGTTCCTTCAAACTGAATTTATCTTCTATTAAGGAATAATAAGTTATTGGCAGCCAAAGAGCCAAGCATGATGTGACCAATGCTTCCTATGAAAATTGATAGCCAAGAGAATCCCATGAATATTTCTATGAAAATTTTATTCCAACACGGATTTAACAAAATCAAAACCTCAAAATCATCATGCATCTTAAATTAAATCTTTTTCTTTTTGTGTGTCTGTTCATCTACAGTATACTTTACCGTGCCAATCCTCTCCTATGGTTTGCTTGTTTTCTCCTTGCCTGCAAAACAAATTCCCCCAAGGTTAAAAAACAAGACGGATGGTATCGGTAAAAAAGACCTTTCTGGCCTCTCTCAAGAGGGATTAAATTGCTCCAATTTGCTCGATATTGAAATAGAGAGCAACCGGAAAAGTAATTTAACTGAACTGAACTCACCAAAAATACTTGATTTTAGTGGGAATCTGAGAGATGATCCCTTTAATTTTAGATCCTTGAGTTGCTTGTTTCTGTTTGGTTTTTGGATTCCACCCACTTGACTGCTGCTTTCCCCTGCTGCTAATACTCCACTTCCTTTCTTCACTTTTTCGTGATAAATCGCCGGCGGTGCAAGCCTCAACTGTGGTAAATTTTCTATCTGGGCTAATCTCTGGTCTTTTTGAAGGTTACTTAAAATTTCAAACTGAAAAAACCCCAAATTGAATTATATGTAAGTGCTTTAGTAAAGTAGTAATCAGATATGATAAGCAGAGATATAGATTTACCCGCGATATTTGTTGAAGGCCGTAAGAGTTATCTAGTGCGTCATTTTCGTGAGGGTGTAATGTTGATCCTTGTGCTGGTTGGGATCTTGAGGGCAACGAACTAACTAAACCATTCTCTGTAAGAGCGGATTTACTTCTAGATCTGTGAGTGTTTTTCTTGGGCAAACAAACAGGGCATCCAGATGACAAGCCTCTAGTTGATGACTCGTTTTCCAGAAGCTCACATTGAATATGAGTTGCGTGACCACAACTGAAAACCCGAACACGAAAGCTAGAAGAGGTCTTGGTAAGAAGGCTGTTGCATATACAACATAATAAACTTCGAGGTGCATATCCATGAGAAGCTCCCTTCTTCAGTAAGCTCATTGTGTAAAATGTGTCATCCTCAATCAAAGATTTTGCAGTATCCTGAAATTTAACAGAAAAAAAGGAAAAAAGCAACAACTAAGATTCACCCAAGATTTTAATATTAAAATGATTCATGGCAAAGTATTACTGAAAGAGGAGAACCCCGAGTTGCAACCAAATGTAACTTAAAAGAGAAGGGTAGGGCACAGTTACTATACTGAAGTAAAATGATAATTCAGAAATAAAGCCTTGCTGCATTTTTGTTGCCTAGTGATGTATACTGGTGTAGTACATACAACATGCCAACAGAATCATAGTTTTTCTTTTAGAAGAGCCGAATTCTAGATTTATAGCATCAGCTGTGGGACTAAACTCAAAGTATTGAGGTTTGCAATGCAGGTAAAGGTTCTCGAGTTAGTTCTAACAATAAACTGGAAACATCAGGAGAATAACGTTTACAAGTATATAAACTAATCTTTATATTCAAAACGAACGAACATACCAGAATTCTTCTTTCAAAGCCATAAGTTCCGAGCATTCCCAATATGGTAAGCTTAAAATCTCCAAATTCCTGGCCGACATTATCAGATAGTAGTTTTGACATAATAGTTGGAAGATGAACATATCCTATCATTCCCTCAACAATCTCTTTGATGAATTGAGAGAACAATTTCCTCAATATATGACCACCTTTGTGAGATTTAGGTATCCTCCACTTGATCATGCATTCTTCTTCATCTTGAGAGCCCAATGACCCAACCAGTCCCGCATGATTTTCCTTTTCAGATACCCTATCATTGCAGTACGAACCCATCAAAGGTTCACAAAATCTGCATTGAAATTCAGAGGATGATAAGCATATATGTACTCTTTAATCATTTTAAGGTATTTCATTATAGATGTACTCTTTAATCATTTGGAGGATTTCACCACAGACGTACTCATCATATCACACACAATGGTATCTTCATTCAACTTTTAACTGTAACAATTATGGTATCATGTCTTGTGCCAAAATAAATGAGTTTCAAATTCAAATAAGGAAGATACAAAAATAAATGATGGATTTTTAGTTATCTAAAGCAGCCCATGGTTTTACACACCTCGTTTATCAAAACTTAGCAGAACATTGAAAAACATAAAAGTATGAGGTTTAAATTTTGAAGAAAAGCAAATCTATGAATATGTTGGACTTACGAGTCAAGTAATCTAAACCAAAGCATCTCAGACTCTTCTGGATTCAAACGAGGGGTATTCCGTTGGCATAATTCAATACAGGCTTGCAATAAATTGCGTATGTCATTCACCTGTTCAATAAAGATCAGAAATGACATCAAGGTATTCCATCATTAAGAAAAAAGATCTTAGAGATATATGGTACAAACCTCCTTCATTTTCAAAACAGAGTTGAAATACTCCATGCTACCAGATCTACTCAAAGATACCTTAGAGACCACACTTCCGATGGCAGTATCAAGCTCTGTAAATTTATCATTAAGGCTAGAAAGTGTAAGCAAAAGAGCACTACCAACATCACCAACCCTTTCTAATAAAAATGCAGCTGCATCTATGATTCCATGTTCCTGGCACAGGCGGAGACAGTGTTCAACTCGATAGCTATCAAAAGTTTCCAAGAACTTGAGAACTGAATCCCGTTCAAACTGACATAATAACTGTAAAAGGAAAAACAGGAGGCAGGATCAGGAAAAGTGGCCAACCTATATTATAAGAACAAATATTTTACTTCAGTAAGCAATTTCCTTTCTGATTATTATAAACCCTGAACCTGAAAACTTAAGGAAGACAGCTAATACAAAATGAAAGATGAATGGTAGAACAAATAAAAAATGCCATACAAGTGACTTAAAGCTATGCAGTTCTATTGGACACCAAGGAGAGTCAGGCAGTTGTATGCTATTAAATAAGGATTGCAGTCAATAGGCACTTACCTCCAGATAAAGCTCAATCATATCATCAGTTACATGAAGAGGATTATGTCGCAGATACTTGGGGAAATTAGACAAATTTTCCAAGTAGGCTTTAAGGACTTTTTCTGATTCTTTCCCCCTTTTTTCACTCAAGACATCTATAATCTCTTCTTCTCTTAAACAAGAGAAGTTGAAGGTGCCTGATAAGTGAACCTCAATGACCGTCTTTAAGTAAAGGAAAAGGCTTTTTGGATGAGAGTTAAGTTCAGATAGGATATGAGAACTTTCTTCTTTAAAATGGTCAACAATTAAGAATAATGTCAACTCTCTGCAAAAGATCATAAAAGCACAAGTTCAAGAAGGGAAGAATAATTTCTACAACAGCAGAAACAATCTTTTAAAGATGAAAACAAAAGAAAAGGTGACAATTTCGGAATTCATAACCAGTATAACCTGCTTAAATAAACCAGCTCTGGAATTCGAGAGATGACTGCTGATCTGAAAATAGTAAAATCTCCATTGCTCAACTGCATTAACATGTTGTTGATAAATGCGAAGGCATGAATTGGCTCTTTCACATCTTTCATATAGCTGTCGAGAGCAGCAAGATACTGATGTCTGATGGTATGAATTAAGGCGCAAACCTAAACATAACAAGACAAACTTAAGGAAGACACAAAGAGAGAAATCTAAACCCTTGCATTATGCTCACAGTGAAAACTCAAGACATAACACCATAAAGATACCTGGTAAAAGCATGCATTCTCACATAACTGTAGCACATAGGATTGGTCCCATTCAGTTTCTGGCACTACCTCCAAAAGTGCCAGTAATTGCTTCTCTCTTCTTTTGGATCTTTCAGTACTCATGGTAGAAACACTTTGTGAACTGTCATTTACTGAAGTCAAGTATTCCAAAATCTGATTTAGAACAGTTTTTGGGATTTTAGCTCTTCCACATGCAACATAGCATGCGATAAACTCAAACAGATATCCCATGTCCTTTTTTATAGGCCATGCTTCGATAAATTCAGAGTCATCATAGCTTGCAAGCCCGTCTGTTTGAAGGGTATTCTTACCAAGAACATGAACCAGAGCACCAATGGTTTTCTGAACCAACATTGTTTCAGATTCAGCCATCAAATCTTTCTCCTTTTTAGCTTCCTCATTTGCATCGCCAGATTCAGAAAAAGAGGAGTCCGGTTCAGGGGATTTCTCTTCTATGAAAGCACATTTGAGAACATCTAAAGTGGCCTCAGTATCCAACTCTAAGAGATAATACAGGTTAAGGTATGCCCCTTCAAAAGCCGAAGTTGAAGCTAATTTTTTATCCTGACAATCAGAAACCTCTAACAAAAACTGCAGAAGTTCAGTCCTAAGAGACAACAAGCGTGATGGTGGAAGAGTCCCTTGGCCTGAGGATGGCAAATTGTGATATTTCAATGATAACTGACAGAATCAATGGTGTATATGTTTCTTAGAATAACTTTGTGCAAATGATCAGCCTTAACCATTTCTAACTGACGACTAAACATGAAATCATAAAAGGATATGTCACATACAAGTGTGTACTAGTTCAGAAATGCAAAACGTAACATAAAAAGTTAATATAAGATGCCATTTTCAATAAGTTAATGCATTCAACAGCATTTCAAATGTATGCCAATGAAGGAAGCAGCAATTAGACTAATAAATTCCACATTAAGTCCAGGTCAATTGCTATCTTATAGATCATCCCAATTCTAGATCCTCATATAGCCAGGGAAGAAAGTTTCTATTTACTAGTTTTTAATTGTCAAAAGAGAAATTGAATTAACAGAATGCATCTTTTCACTAATTAGATAAAACAATACTCCTACCTGGTGGAAAAGCAAGACCTGTAAAGCAGTACTTCAAGTAAACAAGCATCCTGTACCTGATAAGATGAACTACTTTAAGTAATGATAGAAAGCTAATAATATGAAGACCAAAAGAAATAAAAAATTAAATTATAATGAATTTAAAATGCCACAATATTATAAAATTACCATTAATCTAAATAAAGTGAACAGAAATATTGCCATTAAACAATGCAATTTGTTCTTCCCTAAAATTTGTACAAGGGTCTCACTTTCAAACAACATAGAGAGAATATTTTATAAACTTGTGAAGTAACATAGAGTGCCAGAAGTTGCTCAAATATATCTCGTTGCTTCTGTTTTATTTAGGTAATTAAACAAGCAAGCCACAACAGTATATCTGACTAAACCTCAAGGTCAGCACTACTACTTTCATACCATTTCACCTCCACATGTTACTAAACAGAAATCTTAAGAGAGTAATTAAAACAGGTACTCCCAAGTGTTAGTTTCTGGTAATTAATGTACCATTGCACTGACTCCTTTGTTTTAGTTCAAGCTTTGCCAAAATAAGCTGAGTAAGGTAGAGGCACTTTAATGCTTCGGGGGTTGGACTGCTCACGTGGACAGGTTACTTACCTGGTTAAGACTTAAGAATGGTCCAACATCCAAGGTGTAAACAGCAAAAGGTACCTAAGTTACATAGCTTGTATCTCTCCAGAGAAAATAGACATCATGCAACTAAGCAAGTATCATCTTGAATCCAATCAAGTGAAAACGGGTAAAAAAATCGTGCACCCTCTTAATCCACATGCCTGTCTAACTTACCCAAGGCCAGAAGCAATTTCTCCTTGACTATTTCGTAAAACTACTAACAGCTCCTCTAAAGGTGCCCTGAAATCATCTAATCCTTTGTTGAAAAGATACACCAGAGCACCATATAAACCATGCTCCCGACATAAAATGACAACCTACAACAGAAACAAGGAAAAATAATGAAAATTTTGAGAAAAGAAAACAACCACAAGAAGAAAGCAACCAAAACGGAATTGTAGAATGCATATAATAACCTGATTGAAGTCCAAGGACGAAATATCCATATGGAGAACACACTGTTCAACTCGCTGCAACCATCCTTTGCTGCTGTAATGTTCTACCAGCGCTTGCATTATCTTTCCAATAAAGTGAAAGTATAATTACAATGTATAATAAGGTGAAAAGTATAGCACAGATTTAACATCAAATGGTACCTCAGGAGGCAAACATCCAAGCATGTCCTTCAATATGTATGGCTCCAGAAGCTCTAAAAATGTATCTAGAACATAAAAAGGTAAATTGTTCAGAGATTCTATCAAGACAGAAAATAATAATATCTGCAATAATTGAAACCAGCCAAGCATCATTCTCTTCAATATCTTCCCAAGTTTTCTGCCTAAGCCATTAAAACTCTTAAATGACTTTTCAGTGAAATTCTACCCTAAAAAGATGCAAGAAAATTTGTTGTTAGATTTGGGTTCAGGATTTTCAATTAATAAGGAATTATGAAATGCTATTCGTATTTATGTTATTTAAAAGTAGTTCCAATAATTGTAACGGAAAAGAAGTCACTCCAACTTATCTCTATTGGATGTGCAATGAACACCAAAAACAGGGCCAAGTTTATCAGATATCAGGCATGACATCTTTTCCTCAGCTTCAATTATAACAATTACACTAGAAAGATAGTGATTCTACATCATTAATTGTCTGACTTGGCAATATGGATCTCCATTTTGATATTGAACAGAGAATACACAATTTGAAGTAATTATTGCACGCATGAATGAGCTGTGTGTAATACCTCTTTGCTGAACAGCCACGAATTTGGAGAAAATTTCATCAAAAAGAATGTCAGTCCTCCTGATATGGACACAAAATTCAACAGCAACACCACCAACACGGGTGAATTGCTCTTTTATTTCTGAGTGCACGGAACCATTTCTACTTTCCCGGTCATCTGGCTGCTCCACCTTACCAATTTGGTTACCTAATGCCACAGAAATATAGGAAAACACTTCATCCACATACGACAAAAGCAACTCTACAAGATAGGGCATTATGGTCTCCTGCACTGCATCCAGGTTTCTAGGAAGGTCAATAACACCATGGGCTTGACCATCATAAAGTGTCATTGCCATGTTCAAAGCTCCCATCCAGTCACCGGCTTTCCGTAGAACCTGAATTCGTTCCTTCCATGGAAGGAGACGGCAGACAGTAAGATGCATAGGTCCTAGTATATATACAGATGCTCCTCTTACAGATACACAATTATGATAAGCTTTTTCAGGGTTTCCAAAGATATTAACAAAGTGAGTATGATACGTAATGAGATCATCTCCTCCCAAGCCATCTACAGCAAAACTTGTTTGGTGAATCAGGGTTCCATCCCTAGCAAACAAGTTGAGTTTTCCTGTCATTGTAAGAACCACCATCATCTGCATAGGCATGAAACCCTCCATTAGCAAATTGTTTTATGAAGGCAAAATTAGATGCAAAATAAAATCCTGAAGAAGATAAAATGCCTATGTGATTAAGCAAACAAAACAACTATACCTGATCATCCAACCAAGCCAAACCAATGGCTGAACTGTCAAGGGACCATTTCCCATATACTTTTAGGTCTGATTTAACCAATTTTGCAACCTGAACTTTCCGATCCCATGCAACTGCAAGAAGCGAAGTTCTCTCTGCTGTTTCTGTCGGTGAATTTTCTGCAGCATAGTCATCTCTCAGAAAGCTGTTAATCTTAAACTTAACAACCTTAATCACTCTATACCTGATGAAGATCCACAAGGCTGCGCCATACATGTCCATGCAGTGTATGGCATGGAACCCTCCCGCACACCATCCGGCCTAGAAAGTTGCGCATAGACTTCTAATGTTGGAGTAAGCCTTACCTATAGGCAAAAAAAAATGGCGGCCTCAGTAAAGGCTGAATGTGAACTTCCCAGAAGAATGCAAATTTAATCCTCAACACAAAGATACATGGAATTTGGGCAATCATCTGGACTTCATACCACCAGAGCAGTTTGATAGGTGACAAATATGACCACACCTTCTTCAGCCATAGACGAGCCTTCAGCGAAGAGTTTCCAACCTGCATCTCCCCCAACTACGCCTCCCACCTTGCTACCAATACTGCTAGTAGAAGTAACATTCCCTTGAGAGGTCACTGAAGTGCTCCCACATGAACCGTCAAAAAGAAGTGGGGAAGCTGACAATACGGTGCCCGTTTTTTGTCCATCAAGAAGACACTATTTCAATCAATATTAGAACATCATCAATGTGACAAGTATAACATTTGTGGCAACTGAATATAAGTTTAGAAAAAGTAGATCCTCGATGCAAATAGACTTATTTGCCCTTTACCTGTGTTTTGATTGAGAACCTATTAAGCAAGGGAACAACTGAGAAAGCATGTAACAGCACCAAGCCTTTACTATCACCTGTAACAGCTTTAAACTGGCGAGTAACTTGAGAATCCTGCCCCAGAAATAATGTATGTATCACTGGTGCATTATGTTCTCCAGCAATAACTTTTGTTGCTGATGCCCTCTGAACATCCCAAACTGTGACATGGCCATCACCATAGCCAGCTAAGAGAAGGTCTCCTGGCTGATTGAAGCACATGGATGTTACAGGGGCAAGGGACCGATCCCCTTGCAAACCAAGTATCACCATCTAGAATACATGTGACATCATAAAACAGCAAAGTTAACTTACAAAAATAAATAACAAATGGAAATTCAAATTCAAGAAAGTTTGAAAAAAGTATGCATATTGAAGCTTCAAAGTTCATCATACAATCCTCAATTGCAGGAGAATACAACACGGATAATTGCAGTCTATGGTTCACCACGTGAATGCAAGCAAATAAAAAAATAGATATGTAAAATATGTCAAGGAACTTAACAAGCCTCTGATTCCAATCATATGCTTCTTTAAATCTTGTTATGCAGCTGGATCATGCCTTTTTAGTCATAATGCACTATTGCACTCACAATATCATATAGGATCCCATCTTCCTAATTTCAATCCATCAAACCTGAATGTGATACTAAATTTTATTGTTTTGAATTAGAATGTGTTTTCAGAAGAATATTGTCCTACCCTTAAATTTGTCTTTACCAGAAGAGCAGAATTAAACAACTTTGAAAAGGCAAATAATTCTGCAGAAATGCAACCAAAGATAAAAAATTAAAGAGATAGGGCAATTGAAGCACCTTAGGATCCATGCTGTCGGCATGATGAGTGGAATATTTACTGGGGACTAAGATGATGACTCCTTTAGTCATTCCCACGGCAATGAAGTTCAGATGAACTGCCAAAACTTGAGGGGAGCCATGATCACGCCTGAATGCCTGTGATGAAAGAGTCCGAGTGATTACATTGCTAGCATCAACATCAAAGTATCCCAACGTGGTTGAACCCCTCCTAACACCTTCAAGCCTCATGGGTTGAGCAGCTGCACCCTCCTCCCAATGCAAACCAGTAGAAGCCTGTTTCTTCTCAAGCTCCTCAGCCAATTCAAGCGGCTTCATTGTAGCACGTGCATTGCTTTCCACCCTTTTACTCATCATCTCACTCTCTAGTTGCTCCAGTCTCTCCTCTACAAGCTCTGAAATATCACTCATTGAACTTTTATCATCACCACCACTAGCATTTTCCTCACCATCTTCGTAACTGGGCATATCACTTGCTACGTTCTCTCTTTCCAAACCCACCCTCTCCAAGTCCTTACTTATATTTCTCTCCTGATCAACGCTAGGCAAAGACAAAACACTCTTTTCATATGAATCATTGGCATCAAGAACCAGAGAATTCTCAGACACAGAAACAGGGTCAATTTCATTATCTAAAACTTCACCCGAACCCAAAACTGTAACTTCTTTATTCAAGCTGTCATCAAAATCAAGCTTAGAAGAGCCGTCAATTCGTTCAATTACTCTCTCAGCTTCACTTTCCTTATCTTTACTCTCATTAGCCTCACTATTTTGATGGGCATCAGCAGATTGAAAATCGCCCATTTTATTATCACTAGCATAATCATCAATTTCTAATTTTTCACCTGAAACGCTTGATTTCGAGCTAACCCCAATCGATTCCCCATTCAATGAGCTAACATCCTGATCATCACTACCTACAACCCTCTGAAGAACCCCACCACTTACCGCCCTCCTCGACTTGATAGCAGCCGCATGTGGAGTCGGAACCGACCTCGACGCCGCAGCCGCAGCCGCGAGCGCAGCCCCTGGTTTCGCATTGGATTTCACTCCACCAAACAGCGTCGGAAGCTGTTTCGAAGAAGATGATGACGAAACCCTCCAAACCGGATCACCAATCCGCTTGAACGGACTAGTCTTCGACGATTCCGCCGGTCCTTCTGAAAGAGCATCTCTTTCCTCTAGCAATTCCACGAATTCTTGCGGAACGGTATTCGACCGGGCAAGGCGGTTATCGGAACGGTGATGAGAAGAGAGAGGGGATGAAGGCGAAGAAGATGACGTGGATGCATCGGAATCGTTGAGGATTTCATCGATGGTACGGTGAGGAACGATTGAATTGGAATCGTCGTCGGAATCGGAGAAGTGTGAGTCAAGTAACGTGTCGAGGTCAGCTTCCATTTTGGGTAAAAGCTATGTCGTTGACACTTTAAAATTCAGCTTTATTATAAAATCTCCGGTAGTGAAAGTGAAAACGTTCATTGTTACCAAGAATTTCAGGCAGTGAACTTCTTTTCGGAGATCTTAGACTCCTTTGTTGTTTTCAAGCTTTGAAAATAACTAGGGTTAATTCCACCAAAAGTCTTCAAACTATCCTTATATTTTAAATTGATCCTTCAATTTCAAAATGTTACAATTAAGTCCTCAAAGTTTCAATCTAATACAATGGTTAAAATGTATCATCAGTCCCTGTACTCTTCTTTTATTTTGAATTTAGTCCATTTACTTTTCAGATTTTAAAATTCAAGTCTAATTTTTAACATCATTAAAACTTTTTTTGTTAAATTTATTGATATGACATTTTGAAATAAAAAAAAACACTCACTTACTAGCTATGTAAATAAAAATAATAATATCACTAGCTATGTAAATAAATAATAATAATATCATAATGAGCGTGAATTTAATAAAATAATTTTAACCAATTGGACTTAAATTTGAAATATGAAAAGTAGAGGGACTGAATTCTTAAAAAGAAAGTATATGGATTAAAATTATTTTATAAGTCTGAGAGGTCCGTCATCTCTTCTTTGTGGATGATGTGGTGCTATTGCCTAAGGTTGATGAGAATCAGATGGCAGTGATTAACAGGATGCTTAATGATTTTTGTAAGAGGAACCGGCAAAAGACTCAAAGTCTTCTTTTCAAAAAAACGTCCCGAGGCTAGTTTAGGTAGAGATTAGTAGCGGTTTGGGCTTCTGTAGAGTGGAGTACCTTGGTAGGTACTTGGGAGTTACCAAGGATATGTTTGGATATATACTACAACGAATGCGTAATAAACTTGCTGGTTAGAGCAAAGTCGCTTTCTCTTGCGAAAGGGGTGCTGGCTTCTATTCCCACCTATGCGATGCAAACCATGGTGGTTCCAATAAGTGTGTATGGAGATGGAGCGACTCATTCGAATTTTTATTTGGGGTACCACAGAAGATGGGAGAGGTGTTTAATGGGATAATGTTTATCGTGATGTGGTTAAGGGTGGTCTTGGTATCCGTCGTATGGTGGATTTTAATAATTCTTTCCTAATGAAACTTGGTCATCTAAATTTTTTTTTTTCAATATCTGGATCATTTGTGGGTAAAGGTGTTACGAGACAGGTACAAATGGATTGGTCTGGTTCGGATCTCTATTGCTAAAAATGGATGCTCACCTCTGTGGAGGGGCATTAGTCGGGTAAGGGACGAAGTTAAACAAGGGTTGTGTTGGAATTTGGGCAAGGCAAAACGGTGGATTTTTAGTTTGATAGGTGGCTTCCGAATGGCTATCCTCTCATTGATGATGTTCGGTCAAGGGAGGTGGCCCCGGCTGGCTTTACATCCGTCTTATCCATGACGAGTGTTATGGAACTTGGGCTTGGGAGAGATTTAATCAGCTATTGTCTCAACGTGGGATCTCAAGAGTGGTTGCGGCTGATGTTGAGGATTCCTTGGGTTGGAGATGGGGTTCCAAGAGGATTTTCAATATACGTTCATCATGTAAGGTGGTTGCGCTTACGATTTCCATTGCTGATGATGGGTAGAAACGTGTGTGGAAGCTTCAGTGCCCGCAACAAGTTCGATCCTTCATGTGGCTGGTGTTGAATAAAAGGCTTCTCACTAATGTAGAAAGAGCACGGCATCGCTTTACAGTCCAGATGGGATGTAACAGTTGCGGATGCCCTGTAGAAGCCATTGACCATGTGCTCTGGAAGTGTTGTCTGGCAATTGTTGTTTGGACAGATTTTGGGCTCTCGGGTAAGCTCACTGACTTCTTTGAGTTAAATTCTGAGAGATGGCTAAAGGTGAATATGTCGAGCTCTCATGTTTTCCTAAGGTTCAAGCTGATTGGGAGAGTCAATTTAGTATAATTTGTTGGGGGCTTATGGTAAAGACGGAATAGCCGTATTTTCAAGGAGAATTACGTTGAGCCGGAAGGAATTATTAAGTGGAGTAGTCATCTCTTGTTGAATATTCAACAGACAAATGCTTTACAGCAGCAGCTTGGTTTAGGTCGTACTTCCTTACATCATTGGAACGGGGAGCAAACCGACATAGGACTGGATTAAGGTGAATATGGATGCTTCGGTTGATACATTGTCTAGAATAGCTGTGGTAGTTGGCGTTGCTCGTGATCATAACGGTCGCTGCCTTTGGGGTTACACTAAGGATGTAGGAGTCTGCCCAGTTTTGGTGTCTTAACTATGGGAGGCATTTGAAGGTTTGCTGATAGCTTGGGAAGAAGGGTGCCGACGGATTGAGCTTGAATTGAACTCTCTACAGGCAGTGGAGCTACTGCGAGGCAGTGGAGCTACTGCGAGGCAGTGGGGTGAGTTGCATTGCTTGATCGTCAATGGGTGGTAAGGATCAGTTATGTGTTGCGATCTACGAATCAGATAGCTGATGGCATGCCATGACTACCGTCGACGATACAACGGGATAGAAGGGTGGTCACGAATCTTTCATATTTTGTCTGTTTTGCTGCAAGCTGATGCTGATGCTGTGACATATCACTAGGGATGTCTTTATCCCTCTCTGAACCAAAAAAAAGGGTACAACTAGATCTTTACTTTGGGTGCCAAGTAAATGTCACCGGCTAGACCTGAATTATTTGTACTATTCATAATAATTCAATTCAGTGTAATTTAATTTTCAAAATTTTCATACTATTTTTGAATTTTGGGTTTTTAAAAGTTAATAAAATAGGCCCTATTTTATGACTTGTGAATATTTTGATAAAATTTCGAAGTTTTCTTAAAATAAATAAAAAAATTGAATAACCCTAATAGAAATCTTTTGAAAAATATTTTTACATTGTAAAAAATAAAATTGATTATAAATTAAATAAAAATAAAACTCGATTCCTGTAACCGCAAATTCATAACTTGTGAATCAAAATTGTCTGCACCATCGGTTCAGATCAAATGTCATGGAGGGTAGTTCATCATTCTGCTCAGTGATGGTTGAAAGTTTGAGACAAAAATTTAATCGGTTAATGCCAAAACTGGTTAGGACAGGAGGAAAAAGTTTGCAACTTCATGATTTATTTAGTCCAATTATTCAGTCTGGTGGCCTAATCGGTTCAGCCATCAATCTAGTTTTGAAAACCTCATACCTCATATGACAGGAGATTCAGTTAATGTTCTTTGGAACAAAGGCTACGGCTAAATGATCCACAGACCAATACAGTTTTTGCATAAAGGAAATATAGACAAAGCAACACATAACCAACTTTCAGCATAAATTAAAATAGAGCTGCGTACCAATGAGCAATGACACTAATGTGGAAGATACAACAATCTATAATCATGATATTATGTCCCCAAGCATACTGAACTACCTACAGAGAAGTATTTGGAACCGAAGCATGCATAGCAATGGAATTAAACAAGGAAAGAAGGGAAAAAGATTGGTCTAGAATCTATAATACTTCTATATATAGGAAGATTCAAAAAAACAGATCACAAAGAAAGAGCTACTTAGTGTCAACTTTCATTCAACAAAAACGTAATATTTCTAATCAACATGCAAATACCAATAGCAATACAACTCTAAAAGCGTTACTACCTTCATGTGATATAACTAGTAATTGACCAAAACACACCTAATCAAACAAACTGAATCCCATATCGTCATCACTCTCTTCCTCCGGTTCTTCCTTCTTTTCCTCAGCAGGAGGTGGAGCAGCAGCACCGGCTCCTCCGCCAGCAGCAACAGGTGCAGCTGCAGCTACTGGGGCACCACCACCACCAGCTCCAACATTGGTTATGAGATCCTCAATGTTGCACTTCTCAAAAAGCTTAGCGAACAAGCTTGGCCAGTAGGATTCAACAGAGACATTTGCAGCTTTAACTAGTGTAGAAATCTTCTCAGCCTATAAACCATGGTTAAGGAAAAGAACTCATATGACAAAACTCTCATTCTTTTTCTAAGGTCACAAGTACGATAAAATTAAAGTATAAAAATACAAATACATGTCAAAACAACCACAAAGTAAAATAAATTATTACAATACAAAGGATTAAGAACAGGAACAATTCAGATCAATCCTGACTATATCAGACTAAGACCCACATATCAACAGGGACTCAAAGACCCCACGATATTATTACGCATGATGATCTCAAATTTTGGTACTCAGAACCCAAGGCCTCCGCTTTTTCCAACTATACCAATGCCTCATCGGCAGGAATCTCTCATTCTTTTAACATCAATAATTAATTTTTCGCCTTTTATTCAATAATCGTATCAGAGGAACGACAAAAATATCAAATTATAAATCATAAACCCTTAATTGCATAAAGGATACGGTGATGGGGATGCCATCATCATAAAGAATAAGAGCAGCGTAAGAGCAAGCAGCTTCTCCGACAGTGGACATCGTTTCACTATTAAACACTAAACAAAAACACAATTAAAACAAAAGGCGATATAAATATTCTATAATAAAATCGAGAGTATATAAGAAACAGAAATTTCTTGGGAAATTCTTAAAGAAAACGATCACACGAAAAAAGTAACAAGAAAAATATATTATAATGAATTGAATTATTACCTGAGAGAAAATCTGAGAATGATGGGTTCTTGGGGAAGCTGTGCAGCGCCGCTCTCAAAGCTGGTAATTTCTCGGGCTAGGGTTTCAGGATTAGGGTTTTAAAGGGAAAAAGGTGTTAATTTGGGGGCTCCTGAGATTTCTGAGGCCCACTGAACTAACTGGCCCGTTTCTATAAAAATAAGGTAAAAATATCTCTCTAGTCTCTCTCAATTTTGATATTGAGCAAATTGGTCCGTTTCAAAAAAATTGAAGCAATTTAGTCTCTATAAATTTCGAAAGTGAAAAAATAAGTATAATTAATCACGTAGTTAATGTTTTTCATCAATTTTACATAATTTTGAGTGATACAATAATAAATATAGCTTTCGATATTTGTATATTTTATGTAAATGTTTACGGAATATGTAAATGTTGCAAGCTAAATCTGTTAAAATTACAACCAAATAACAAAATGGGTAAATATTGCGATTTAAATTTGTTAAATGAAAACTAAATTAATAAAATGTATAAAATTTAAGGGTTGAATATGCAAACATTTTCTTTCTCCCATTGTAAATGTCTCTTTCTCTTGTATGTCTCCCTTCCTCTACAGCTACAGCAACTATTGGCCAACAAATAAATACATGTCTTAGGATTAATGTTTGGAGGACCAAAACTTTCTAGCATAACCTTTTCAATTCTCATCTTGTTTTTTTATTTCTCTTAACAAAAATAATTACAATTAATATTTTTTTAATATTTTTCATGTCTATTTTATGGTTCATGTTCGGGGTTTGTGGCTATCCCACCCAATAATATTGTCCCCGAGGTTCGAACCTCATTTTTCCTTTAAAAGTAAAATGTGCTTTACTACTACAGCACTTTTTGGTCCCATTTTTTTCATTGATAAACAAGAAAAATTCTATTTGCAAACCAACCAAAATTGCGTTTAAAATAGTAATCACCCTAGCTTAAGTTTTTTTCTTTTGCATTTCTAGGTTATTAAGGAACATAAAGAGAGAAGAGAAAATTATGAGTATGTTGTCCATTGCTTTATCAAAACCTATGCTGACTTCGTCTAAACATTATTGACTGAAATGTCTTATTATTTTAACAATAAGAATTTTCTCATAAGTGTCAAATAAAAATTCTAACCAATGCTCTAAACAAGGCTTATCAATCAATTCATATTAGTGATCCATAATGAATACAAAAAAAAAATTTCCTTTATTCCATGAACGGGTGACTAATAGCTCCTTAAGGTTTGTTGTTGATAAGGTTCGAAGCAAACTACAAAGATGGGATGTGAGACAATTATCCTTTGCCGGTAGAGTTACCCTTGCCCAATTAGTTCTTCTTCTGATACCCAATTTTTTTATACAGTCATTACTTGTTCCTCAAAAGCTTGGCGAGGAGATCGAAAGATTGGTCTAGTAGTTTATTTGGGGTTCATCAAGAGGGAATAAGAAGACACCTTTAGTTAATTGGCAGGAAAGTTTTCAACCAATGGCTTGTGGTGTTCTAAGTATTCATCTAATGAGAAAACAAAATAATTCCTTTATGTTGAAATTGAGGTTCAACATTGTGGCCAATACTAGTGCTTTGTGGGTCCAAGTCCTTAGTCTATGTATGGGCTTAAGGAAGGTATTCCTGAAGCCATATCTAGAAAAAAAATATTATTTCCTTTGAAGATCGCTATAAAAAATTTGGCTCCTGTTACAAGATAATATTGTTTGGTTTGTGGGTGATGGAAACTGTACCCGTTGTTGGAAGGATAGTTGGATTCTAGAACTTGGCTCTTTGGTTAATCATATCCCTGCTCACATTAATTTTGATATGGATTGTTGACTTAAAGACATGGTTACAGAAGAAGGTGAGTGGAATTTGGATCTTCTTAGATTTTGGCTTTCGAACAATATTATTAAATGTATTGTAAGTTTCCTCCTCCACATCCTTCTACTGATTAGGATGGACTTTTTTAGGCTAGAACACTATTCGGGTTCTCAGAGTTTGCTTATATGATGCTTAGGTAGGGTTCGTGGAATCAAAAAGAGGAATGTTGAAACTTAGCATGGAAATATCTAGGTCCACAAAGGGTACAAATGTTTATTTGGCTTGTCAAACAAAGATTACTCACATAGGTGGAGCGGGTGAGGCATGGAATTGGGGAGAATGAGTGGTGTTTGTTATACGAACATACTTCGGAGGATGTTCTCCATGCAATTAGAGATTGTTCAGCATCTAAAGGAGTTTGGTCACAGATTATTCCAGTCAACAAGTAGGACTATTTCTTTTCCGGAGATACGTATGAGTGGCTCTCCTTTAATTTGGGCAATCGGCACAGTTTCACCTTTAGGGATATTGACTGATCGTGTTTTTTTAGGTTAATTATTTGGCGCATTTGGAAGAACAGAAACCTTTTCATCTTTTAAGGATCATCGTAGAGTGCTGATGAATAATTAAGTGTTCCTATAGTTGGGCTCGGCAATGTAATTATACATATAAGGTAGATACTAGGATGAGGAAAACTTCACAAGCATAAACTTCACAAGCATCATCCTTTTCTACTGATAATTGGATCTGATTATACTTTGATGGCACAATCAAGGTGGATTGAAAGGAGGCTGTTGAAAGGGGAGTGCTGAGGGATCATCATGGTCAATGGATCATTGGGTTTAATAAGAGGTTGGGAATTTGTTTTGTATTCAATACTAAACTATGGGGGATCCTAGACGGCTTGACGATACTATATAACAGGAACCGGGAAAAAGTGTCGATTCGGATGAAGAGTGTGGAGGTTATGCAGGCCATTCAGGTAGCTTTCTTAAGATCATCTAATTCAACACTTTCAGACGTATTCAGCAAATATTGTCGACAATGGTACAATAGGAAATGATACATACCCCTCGAGAAGAGAACATAAAAGCTGATAATATCACTAAATTGGCTTTTAACAGGGATGAGGGTTCGCAGTTGTTTGTAGAAAACCCGTTAATTATTGGTAGTGCAATTTAATTATTGTATTGTCTATCCTTTTCACCAAAAAAAAATGCAGGAACCTTTAATGGGTAAATTTGTATATTCCCTTTTAGCATCAATATTATAAAATATAAGAAAATATTATTCTAGTTAAGTCATTAAAATATTAATATTATATGTAACACCCCTAACCCGTAACCATCGCTGGAATAGGGTTACGAGGGATTACTGAACTAAACTTAATTTCGAACGACCATAGATATACACATGTTCAAACTCTTAAACCAACCAAGTCTTAAATTCAAAAAAAAACTAATATAAACTTATTACGATTCATTTCATATCATATATCGACCATATTCATAATCACATAACTCATAAGTAAGAATATCCAGAATATCATTTTTTAACTAATTCAAACACCACATTCAGTCATACATCATGTCGCCTACTCGGCTAACAAACCAATTATAAACAACAATGATATATTTATGTATATAAAATTTACATTTAAAAATTTACCTATTTTACATGTAACCATTATGCTATAACATGCACATATATATATATATAACCTTTGTAAATACAAACAATTATATATATATGGCCGAATATGTTATAAGCATTTGTATACCTTCATAGTATATTCAATCATTATTAATCAAATACTTAAAGCCATTTATCAAAATCGCATATAGGTATTTATTCATCAAATAACTAAAGTTACTATTCATATGGTCAATTTCTCAAGCTTTAGCCGAATACAATTATGCTTAAAACTTATGTTTTAACTAATGTCAAGTTCACCAATACCCAAAGATTTCCATGCATAACATACTAAAGCCGATCCTATATATATATGCTAGTAATATTTATTTCCCAATGAATCAAAGGTCATTTATAAGACCAATTCCCTAAACAAGACTCATTATGCAAATTACCAATTCCAACTACCATATATTCATGGCAAATCATTACACAACTTTCACATAGCAAAAGATAATCCAAATTCAATCTCAATTACCGAATATAAAGATATATCCATCCATGATCTCAAACATAGCTCACACATATATCATATCATATCAATCAACTTTACTTGTCTATTACAACCAATATGCATAATTATCAAAACATGATATCTTCTAAAACATAACAACACTTTTTATTTATATAACATATTAAATTAGCAAGTCATTCTCATATATAATAAATCAAGTCAAAAAATTTTATATTAGCCTCAACCATTTACGAAACATAGCCAAATCTTCAACCATAATATTTGATCAAAGTATGAAACTATACACATCAAAATAAACAAGCCCTTTTCGCATGGCTTATTATATATATACACATCATTCAAAATATATTCAAAAGGGTAGTATAGCCTATACATGCAATAGGTTTTAAGTTTAACTTTTATAGGTACCGATAAACAGACGATAGTGTGATTCACTTCGCTGACTATCCCCAAGCCCGTAACTAGCTTCCAAAATCTATAAAATCGAGGCAAACACACATACACAATAAGCTATCACAGCTTAGTAAGTCATAAGCAAATAAACAATTCAATGACATTAATAATTTAATATAACAAAATCGAATAATGCTATCGTATTCATATATACACATTCGAGCTTGCAAAATTTAAATATCAAACATGTAACTATGAATCACATTCAACTTGGCCGAATACACATGTAAATAATAACATAGTTATTTTTCACTTTCAAGTCACATACACACTCTTTACCGAATGTATTCATTCATATATAAATGCATATAAATCACAATTACGATATCACATATACTTACCATTTGGCCGAATATAGACTTTCATACACACGTATACTTTCATTTGCATCATATATAATTTGTATCACAAATCAAGTAGCCAACTTACCTTGTTATCATATAGTATTTAACTTATTACATACATGTAATAACATGTATTTATATATCACATTTACCACTTTAGAACTCGATATATTAACTCGTTTGATCATCTTTTTATCATTCATTGAATCCGTACAATTAGTGCTTAATAATTAGCTGAATGCCATAATGAAATCACACACTTAGTGCCCTCACATTAAACCAAATTGGTCTCGATATCGCACACTTAGTGGCCGTTATTCATACATCGTCGTTTTAATTTCGCACACTTAGTGCCATTCGTATAGCCGTAGTTATTTTATACTCACACACTCAGTGCTAAATATCAACAAATCACATTCACATCTATTCCTGCTTCTTAAACATATACACATTTGGCTACCATATATATATTTGCATATTTCATTTCAGCAATATATAACTAATATTTATTTAAAATTTACAACGTCTATTTGCTTGTAAACTTACCTCGGACAACGATAATCGAAACGGAACTATTAATCAACGACTTTAGTTTTCCTCCGATCCAAGTCCGATTTCTTTAATTATTGATCTAAACATATTCAAATTAAACTCATTCAAACATAATTTCATTCAATTCAATCCAAAACACATAAATGAGAAAATTATCATTTACCCTTGACATTTTACACTTTTTACAATTTAGTCCCTATTGTATAAAACATAAAATATGAAAAATTTCAATGTCTCATGCTTAGGCCGAATTTAACCCATGATTATACAAGTCCATATATTTCATTTATTTCATATTTTAGTCCTTCAATTTATTATTTTTATAATTTAGTCCAAATTACTCAAATTCATCAAAAATCCAAAGACAAAACACTATAATCTATCACATATATTTTATTTTCTATAATCAAACAACAAAAAATCACAAGCTATCATCAATGACAAAACATAAAATCATCATCAAATTTAAAAATTAAAACATGCACTTTGTAGTACTCGAAGCAACGATCACAAAAACGTAAAAATTATCAAAAACCGAACAAAACTCGTACCTTAATTTTGCTTAAACATAGCCGAACCCTTAAAGCTTTTCTTCCATTTTTTTTTCAATATTCGGCGATATAGATGAACAAATGCATGCATTTTTTTATGTTTTATTTTATTAAGACATAGTAATATGAGAATTACTATTTTAACCATAATAAAATAATACATAAACTTTATAATTAATGTCCTCAACCGTCCACTAACCTTAAGAGTGGCCTAATTTCATTTTAAGGACTCTACATTAAAAGAACAATAGCAATTTAGCACTTACACATTAATTAGCTACTTTTATATTTTACGCGATTAAGTCCTTTAATTAAATCGGGCATTCAAACAATGAAAATTTTAAACGAAAATTTAGCACACACAAATTCACACGTAATAAACACAGAAAATAATTTTTAAATATTTTTTTAGCTCGGATTCGTGGTCTTGAAACTACTGTCCGACTAGGGTCTAAGCCGAGTTGTTACATTATATTAATTAAGAACTAGTTATGAATATTCTATTTTTTCCCTTAAAAATCAATTATCTTATGTGCAATGAAAACAAAGTTTCACAGAATCCGTTTTATTTTTCCATGACAATTGAAATGTGTGGTAGATGATACACCTAATCAATTTTATAATTTGTTTAAAAAGATAAATGCTCCTTGAAAGAAAAACCATTTAATAATTTGTAATGTAATATATATATTCCTCAAACTATTATATTATATATATTAGAAATCCTATCACATGCGTAGGCATATTGAAACTATAAATTTAGAATATAAATGTGTGTTAAAAATATATATATAATAACTAATGATACATATGATTTGAAACTATTTAATAATAACAAATGAAATATGTAGGATATTAAAATTAAAAAAATTAGATTAAATTGTTTATCATTATGTTTAATGTGAGTATCAATATCCAATTTTAGGCACATGAACATGGTGAACTTAGTTTTCCTCAAGGTCTAATTGCTCACTCCAAGTCCAAACAAATTAGAGCCCAATTGATTAAATGTATTGGTCCAAGAGTTTGTAAGAACATACCTTTAAGGAAGTGGTTTTAAGAGCTTAAACATTTAATACTTCATTGTGAGGTAGACTTGGCCAATGGATGCAAGCCCATAAAGTAAACATGGTTGGAAGATATTTTTAAGCAGCAGCAATTGAACCTGCTCGGGGTGCCGGCGGCTGCGACAACGGCATTTTGGTAGCCAAAAAATGGTCGGTGACAGTGATTCTACTGGAACTCTACCAAAGAATTTGATTTTAGATGAATTATTCCCAAAATAATATTATTTTAATAGATTTAATATTAAATTAAATTTAATACTTATCTTAATAATATTTTATTAATTTAATTAAAGTGATTATCTTAACATTAAATTTAATTTAATGTTTATCTTGTAGATAAATATTCTATTAATTTAATAAGATTTAATATTAAATTTAATCTAATATTAAAATTATTAAGTTTCATAATAGTTGAACTATCTAAACTCCCCCTATATAAAGAGAGTCTTTGGTCATTATTTACACACACTTAAATTTAAGAGAAAGTTGTAGAGAGAAAATTCTCTGAAGAAATTATTACAGAAAATTTCTAAAGATACTTTTCTTATTTACAACTTGACCCAAGAAAAATTGTGAAATTACCCCAATGGTAATTTTTGTGTTTTTTTTTATTCGAAGTGAGCCCACACTCAGCAGAAGTGAGCTTGAGGATAGCAGAGAAGACTACTCAGTGGAAGTGTTCATTCTAGACGAATCGAAAATGTAAAATTTTGATTAAGTGTTTATTACTTTAGATATCACAACCTAGTTCTTATTTTGGAAAATAAATTTAAACTCTAGTTTTTCTCTAAATTTATTTTTCGTTGTGTTTTCCAAACACGATTTTCCAATATATTGGGCATATTGTGAATAGTATGACTGAACCTCTCTGAAAGGTTGAGTAACATCATGAGTATTAATGCTTGTCTTCCAGTGGTACCTCTGTATATTAATTATGTTTTCTTTATTTATGGAACCCACTAAGTTCGTATGAACTTACTCCATTATCTTTTCATTATCAGATGTGTTGATAGAAGGAAGAAATTCTATTGGAGGGGACTAAGCCAAAGTTACTATTGATAGTGAGTCACTTGGTTATTTCTGTATCATGCATGATGTCTAAAAGGGTGGCGTGTAGAACTACTTTGCAAACAACCTTTGTAATTAATTATTGTTTTTGCCAAAACGCCATTTTATGAGAAATTTTACAAACTCTCGAAGTATATATTTAATCAAGTAAATCAAGGTTTATGAGATGATCTTTTATGACATATTCACTAAACTGTTTTGAATGATATTTTAAACACTTGCTACTTAAAATTATTTATAAAATTTGTTCACTTATATCAGAAATCTTTTCTTTTTTCCTTCTTTGAAAATGTCGAATCATCTTGGTTTGGCTTCAACGATTGCAATTATGTAGCCGAAACATCCATCTCATCCAAGGAAACATCAACTTCACATACATGGTAAGTGCTTCCTTCTTCAGGATTCTTTGTAGTAGCTACATCCTCAGCATCCATTTCTTCAACAATATCAGTAGCTGTTTGAGCATCTTTCCCAGTGGCTCGATTTTTTGTGTATATAGAAGTAAGTTGGTCATAATAAAGGAAACTGTGATGTCTGAATTGACCGGTTTCTTTATGACTATAAAAAATAAGGAATCCACATTAGATATAAGTTTGGTAAAAAAATAAATACAGTAAATAATTCTTACACTTATATATGGGTTCCACACATCTTCAGCAACAACCATTTGTCTATGCTCGTCCTAACATAAGCCGCTATTGTCGTTTCCTCTGAGCATGTCGTAAACTATTGCCCAGTCCTTTTTCAATATCCTAATCCTAATCCTCGATTCAAGATTAGGTTTAGCCTTAGCATAGCATGAGGTAAAACTTTTTCTAGCATTCTTTCCAACTTATTTAAATAACTGGCCTTGAATCTCGTATTTGCGTTAAAAGTTCTAACATTGTGCAATTCAACCATACAGGCAACCAACACAACATCTTCTTCTAGAAACCATTTCCTTTCGATTCCTCGAGAATTTTGGGAAGAAGTTGTAGTTGATTGTGAAAAGTCTGACATAATTATCTTAAGAAAAAAATGCAAATTAAAATTAGGTTCGATATTATGAATCAGAAGGTAGACACTTTATAAAATTATAACACATGATGAATCAGAACAAAATAAATCAAAGTTCTAATTTAACAAGTCCAGTACAATACATAAAGACAATACAAACAATACCAAAGTGTCATAAAGTAGATACATGAAATAACATCAACAAATTAACCTTCTACTATGTTGTATGCCAATGACCACATTTCTTATCCATTCCATTATTGCATATAAAAATGGGTATATTGGAATATACCATTTGTATTGCTATATATATTCACACTTAACATGCGCAACCATTACTATGAATGTAAGAAATATGAGAAAAAAAGGAACTTACCAGAGGATTTGCTGCCAAACTTTGGAATAAGGTTAAACAAAGGTTGTTTAGGAGTAATAATATGTAGAGCAAAGAGTTGAGAGGTGCATAATCAAGAACTGGATTTAAATATCTTATCATGAAATCCAGTGTTCTAACTCAATTGATTCATGTTTTACATGATAACGCAGATATCAAGTTTGAATCCTTGTAACTGTAATCTCTTATCTTAGATTATGATTTCTTTTGTGAGTGTGTGTATGCAAATAACTCATATTATGCAAACAATATAGTTGAAATATATAACACCCCTAACCCCTATCCTTTGCCAGATTAGGGTTAGAGAGAGTTACTGTACAATCAGAACATTTAATATACATTTCATATGTGAACATACACACATTATAATCCATACATTTACACACATATCATCCCTAAATCGAGCCTTCGTGGCCCTAAAAATATGTTAGAAACAATTCAGGACCAATTTGAAAACATTTGGAAAGTTTAAGAAAAAGTTGCAAAATTTTGACTACAAGGGTCACACAGTTGTGTGGACATTTGAAGTAGGGACACACAACCATGTCCCAGCCCGTGTAACTCACTGACTTGGGTCATACGGCCAAGCCACATGCCTGTGTGCCAGGCCATGTGACTCTCGAAATGGCCTCACATGTTTGTGTGCCAAGTCGTGTGCTCAGCCGTGTAACTGCCTGAATTGCATGCAAAGGAACCTACAAGGGACACACGGCCATGTCGCCAGGCCGTGTGTCACACACGGCTGAGACACACGCCCGTGTCTCAAGTCATGTGGTCTAAAAATCACCTAAAAACAAGCCTTTTCCAAACCAATATAAGCATAACCAATCAACTACCTTACTACACTTTAACAAGGGACCTTTAACAACAAAACTCAATAAAACATGCTCAAATCATATTTAAACAAACATCTTAATACCTAACCAATGTGCCCTCACTGACACTACATTTAAACATCCATCCATAACCAATATACCCTTCATAGGTATCTCAAATAAAACTCAAACAATCAAATAATTGAATATAATATAAACATAACTTATACTCATTCTTCTCAAAAATAACTACTTTCATTGAATATTGTCCTATGAAATAAGTAAATCAAAATGGACGACTGTTTGACCCCTGTAGTCAAAATTTTGCAACTTTTTCTTAAACTTTCTAAATATTTTCAAATTGGTCCTAAATTGTTTCTAATGTATTTTTAGGGCCACGAAGGCTCGATTTAGGGACGATATATATAAATGTATGGATTGTAATGTGTATATGTTCATATCTGAAATGTATGTTAAGTGTTTTGATTGTACAGTAACTCTTCGTAACCTTAATTCGACAAAGGATAAGGGTTATGGGTGTTACATATTTCAACTATATTGTTTGCATAATATGAGTTATATATATACACACACTCACAAAGAGATCATAGTCTAAGATAAGAGATTACAGATACAAGGATTCAAACCTGAGATCTGCATTATCATGTAAAACATGAATCAATTGAGTTAGGACACCGAATTTCATGATAAGATATTTAACTCTAGTTCTTGATTATGCACCTCTCAACTCTTTGCTCTACATATTATTACTCCTAAGCAACCTTTGCTTGACCTTATTCCAAAGTTTGGCAGCAAATCCTCTGGTAACTTCCTTTGTTCTCTTATTTCTTGCATTTATATTAATGGTTGCACATGCTAAGTGTGAATATATATATAGCAATATAAACGATATATTCCAATATACCCATTTTTATATGCAATAATGGAATGGATAAGAAATATGGTCATTGGCATACAACATAGTAGAAGGTTAATTTGTTGATGCTATTTCATGTATCTAGTTTATGAAACTTTGGTATTGCTTGTATTGTCTGTATGTATTGTATTGGACTTGTTGAATTAGAACTTTAATTTATTTTGTTTTGATTCATCATGTGTTATAATTTTATAAAGTGTCTACCTTTTAATTCATAATATCGAACCTAATTTTAATTTGCATTTTTTTCTTAAGATAATTATGTCAGACTTTTCACAATCAACTATAACTTCTTCCCAAAATTCTCGAGGAACCAAAAGGAAATGGGTTCTAAAAGAAGATGCTGTGTTGGTTGTCTGTATGGTTGACTTGCACAATGTTGGAACTTTTAATGCAGATACGAGATTCAAGGCTAGATATTTAAATGAGTTGAAAAGAATGCTAGAAAAAGTTTTACCTCATGTTATGCTGAAGGCTAAACCTAATCTTGAATAGAGGATTAGGATATTGAAAAAAGACTGGGCAATAGTTTACAACATGCTCAGAGGAAAAGACAATAGCGGCTTATGTTAAGACGAGCATAGACAAATGGTTGTTGCTGAGGATGTTTTGTGGAACTCATATATAAGTGTAAGAATTATTTCCTGTCTTTATTATCTTGTTTTGACCAAAATTATATCTAATATGGATTCCTTTTTTTTATAAAGTCATAAAGAAGCTGGTGAATTCAGACATCGCAGTTTCCCTTATTATGACCAATTTACTTCCATATACACAAAAAATCGAGCCACTCGAAAAAATGCTCAAACAGCTACTGATATTGTTGAAGAAATAGATGCTGAGGATGTAGCTACTACAAAGAATCCTGAAAAAGGAAGCACTTACCATGGATGCGAAGTTGATGCTTCCTTGAATGAGATTGATGTCTCGGTTACACAATTATAATCGTTGAAGCCAAACCAAGATGATTCCACATTTTTAAAGAAGGGAAAAAAGAAAAGATTTCTGATGTAAGTGAATAAATTTCTTTTACTTCACTTATTAATGCTGCCACATTATTGGGAGAAAACATACGGACTGTTGGTCTTGAATTAAGTAGGAGCATTGCCTCCGAAGTGTTAATTCAAGAGAAGCTAGAAATGCTTATTCAAGAAAGTGTCCAATAAGTATATATGGCCTTAGGTGAAGTTGGAGGGTTAACTGAGGATGAGCGCTTTCTTGCGTTGAGTAAAATTCCAGACTATCCAATGCAAATGCTCGTTTTTAAAGTCTACGTTCTTCTATGCGATTGAAATGGGTGAAAAGATTTATTTCGACCCATTAAAAATCATGGTTGTGTTGGTGATGTTTTGGTAACTTTTTGTATATGTAAAATTTGGATGTTATAATGATATGGTAGAATGCCACAGACTATTGTAACTTTTTGATGCTGTAAAAGTTAACATATAGAGTATGGCATCTAAGCTAATGACATCATGTAACTTTTTGTTTATGTATGAACATTATGTTTGGATGTAAAATATAATTTTCAAGCTATTTATTACTTCTAATCGTTTGCTTTTTAGTTTAGAGGATAATCAAATTATTTGTGTCGCTAATGATATTCTAGCACATTCAATATACATTGCAATTTAAAAATAATAAAGTAGGCTATATATTATTTTTCTAATATTATATATTATTATTTTTTATTAATTCATATTTTAATAATAATTATATTAAGAATTTTATTAAATTATATATTATTATATATAATAATTATTATATTAAAATATGATTAACCTATTTATTATTTTTTTATTAAATTATATTTAATAATAATCCTATTAAAATTTAATAACAATAACAATAATCATCTACCTAAAATTTTTTTTGTTAAGGATACTCTGGTCATTTTAGCTTTTTTCCTTATGCTATTACAATATCTATTTCATTCAACCAAACACAAGAATATTATTATAGTTATATTCCATTCCATTCAACCAAACGATTAAATTACTGATTATAGCTCTATTCTATTACAGTGAACCAAACATAGTGTTAATCTTTTTGGGATAAATTCACTCTCCCAATATGATCCTATTTTATCTCATGGTAACCATTACATCTTCCTTCATGAAAAATCAATTACTATTAAATAGTAATCAATTCACTCATCACAAAGACGAACGGCCCGTAATCACGTTTACTTTTCATCTATCATATAATGCTAATGTGAGGATATCATTTATCAAACCTTAAGTTATGATTTCCACTGCTATGAATGACATTACATACTGCAGAAGTCTTATACTCGACGCATCAGCTTTAGATTCCTTATATATTTGAACTAAAGCTTTTACTTAAATCGAAGTATATGAGTCATGCATACATAGTTTGTCATCTACTCAGGATTAAGGTATGCCGTACTTTGAACGTCACAAGTGAATAATTTCATAAATGAATTCAAGTTCTATTCTTCTTGTGTCCAGTCTGATGTACTGTCATTCTAGTCAGTCACATTTATGTCTCTAGTTGTCCACTCCAATGTCCAAGACAAGACTTTCCCTAATTAGACTTGATAGAAGACATATTAGTCTTTTAATCGGTTTACTCATTTCTGATGAGACTAAAAACATATTTAGGTTCGTCTACTAATATAAGTTTAATTTCCATATTACGATTTGATCACGTAATACTACTTAGTATTAGTTTAAATATTAGACAACTAGTGAACCAATAGTTGCTTCTATTTTGCTGTGCATGCAAAAACCACATAATGACATTGTAAGGCCCAAATTTTTCCCGGGCCCAACACACTCAAATCAGACAAAATAAAATCAAAATATTACACCAGCCAAAATTAGACTTCATCTCAAATACAAATTAAAAAAAACTAAAAACCCTAAAGCCCAAACAGCCCACAAAACTAAAAAATATTAGCAAAGGGAAACCCTAGCTAGCCGCCGCTCCTGCCCTAGCCTCTACCGCTCCTCCCACGCGTGCCACCACCGCTACAAGCCATCATCACACTCGTCTAGCACCTGTAAAAAATTGAATGCAACAACAAAAGAAGCATGCGAGCAATGAATAGAACAGTTGTATCTGGATATAAAAGCTTAGATTTCAGCCTTGTTTTTTTTCTACGAACACAAGAGAAATAAAAAAGCAATATTTCAAGGTGATATTTCATTTTTTTTGTTTTAGATCTAGTGTTTATTTTTATTTTTTTATCTACGAAAAAAAAGAAAAAGGCACCTGGATTTGCACCCGAGCCCCGTCGTCGGAAACCTTTTCCCTTGGCGCTGAAATCGGGCCGAGAGGGGTGTAGGGGGTCTCTATTTTCGATTTCTTTCTTAAAAAAGGGCCTTGGCCTTCGAACGGGATTCAAAGCTGGGGGTTAAAACACCCTTCGTGGCACCACGGAGGCGCTACAGCGACGGCAGTGGCAGAGCCCCAGTCCGGTGGAGAGGTCGAAAGAGAGGGCGAGAGAGAGTTTGAAGGCTTTCTTTTTTTTATAAGGGTAAAACTGATTTTTTTTTCTGTTTTTTGACATCTATATTGGGATTAAAACGGCGTCGTTTTGGGTTTAGGCAATAATGGCCAAAACGACGCCGTTTCATGCAAGACCCGTGATCCGACCCGAATACAGCCAGGATCCGCGCGTTTTGACTTGGAGGGGCTATTTACCGTTTCAACCCCTCCGCTTTTGCAAGTTAGTGCAATCTGATTCTTATTGGTTTTTATGATTTGGGTCGCGATTTTTACTTCTGTTTCAATCTAGTCCTAAGACCATGTGCTGCCCTTCGGTTAAAATGCAACGTTTTAGGACTGGGGAATATTTCTTCATAAGTCCTTCATGCTTTGAGCGCATCATGATTTAGTCCTTTCTGTGTCTTTTTTTCATTTTATGATTTCAACCCCCAAATTTTGTCTTGTTTCGATTTAATCCTCTGTCGCTATTTTAGCTATCTTATTTTAAATTAATTAGCTTAATAATCATTATTATCATTAAATTTAATTCCATGTTTTATTATATACATATATTTTTATAACTTAAATATATACATATGCACCTATACTTTTCACATTTTATAATTCTGAAATACATATAATATACATTTTTCTATGATATATATATGCACATATATTTCTGAATTTTATAAATATATATATATGTATATATGTACTTTATATATCTTATACATGTTATAATCTTTTATTTGCATATATACGTATATCCATACACATTTCTTTTTTACACATATATATATGTGTACATACTAATGTATATTTTCTATGTTTCATAATTTTAAAATATGTATATATATAAATTCTTCTTATTTTTATAATTTTACGTATATTTTTGAAGTTATTATAAATATATTTTATATTTCATTTTTTATACGACACATACCTATATTTTTATCTATGTATTTTAATTTATACACATATAGATATACATGTACGTACTTATATTTTTTATACTTTCTAATTTGTATATACATATTTACATCCATATTTTTTAATATATTCTAAACACATATATAATTATCATTATTTGCTTGTTTATATAATTTTTATTATTTTTAAACTTTGATGTATATATACATATATATCTTTTTACATTTTTATAATTTTATTCATTTTCTTTATTTATTTACTTATTTACGTTTTCATCATTATTTTAAAAAAGGGAATGTTTTAATTTTATTCGTTTATATGCTTGTTATCTTGTATGTTATTGATTTGTCCTTTTTATTTATCTTATCTTTGTTGCTATTGCTTGTATTATTTTTGCATCATCGTATTTATTATTGTTTTGTTATGCATATTAACACCATACATCAAAAGGGAATTTTTCTAAATAAGGCAATATTTTGCATTTGGAAATTCGAGAAAGTGTGCCCTAACATGCTGGGTTTCGATTTCTCGTTTGACCAAATAGCCAAATATCCTCTTAAAACTTCAAAGTATGAGTTTCTAAAACCATAAGCTGATCTTGGTTTCGAGGGTTTAAAGTATCGTATCCTAACGTGCTGGATGTGATATTCCTTCAGAACAAGAAAATCTTAAATTTCAATCCATGTTATTCAAGTTTTTTTTATCGTATTTTTAAAACTCTTCAAAGTTTTCAATCTTCGACATTAAGACACTAATTAATCAACTAGGTACCAATTTTTGGGCGTTACGAGGGTTCTAATCCTTCCTCGTATGTAACCGACTCCCGAACCTGTTTCTCTGAATTTCGCAGACTAAAAGCATTGTTTTAATAAATCTAAATCGTTTATTACAAACAACCGTTTTACGAGGTGACCCGATCACACCTCATCAAAAAAGATTGGTGGCGACTCCTATTTTCGTTTTATTTTCAAAATCCAAGTCGACCCCGTTTTTACAAAGAAATTGTGTCAACAGCTTGGCGAATCCGCTGGGGACGCAAAATAAGAGAGTCAAGCCACGAGTTGGTTACTTCTTGTCTTTTTGTCGAAAGTTGATAATTTGGTTTAAATTTACGATTCTTTCGTTGCATTTCATTTTCTGTACCATTTTCGTTATGTCTACTTTATCTGTTCAAGTCTCGATATATCTTCTGGCATATTACATTTGTATAAATTATTCGATTTACCCTTTTAAGTGGAAGTGAGAAACTACGCCTTCGTGAGGTTTTTGCCTCCGCACAGGATAATGAATTGCTTTCGGGATACATCCGTACCTATGTCTTCGTGAGATTTTCATATCCGTATTGCCATAGGGAAATGTATTCCCCTGAACTGAACTCAGCCCGTATGAGCCTATAATGGGTGAGGATTGAGGAATCTGCCGGTTCAGGTACCCTTACTTTAGAACCGAACCATATATAATGAGCCGTTGGAGCCTACCCTAGGTAGAACCATACCGAACCCTAGTGGTTTCCTGAATAGCATCTTTAATTATCATTTCTTGTATGCATTGAATTTTAGTTTCGTGTTATACTAACTTGCTCTGTTTTTTCATTAACTATGATTGTATGGCATCTTTATTATAAAAGAGGTGTTGATTCACGTTCAGTATCTAAATAGAGAGCTTGTTATAAGAAAATGAGTTTCTTGATAAAATGGAAGATAATACGGTTGTCCGAATATGGTCCTTGAAAGCGTAACGAGGTAAATGTGATAGTTTGATGAATGAGTACACGGCTTCGCTTTGTAGCTCGAGGATTCAAGTTGACAAAGATCGTTCAAGAGCCGCCAACGTTTCAACTCTCTTAAGGGCACCAACGAGCATCACGAGGACAAATGACCAATGGGGCACGACTCGAATCAAGTAAAAAGGAGATCGAAGAGGTACCCCTTTGGGGAGTTCGTGAGATTCGATCTTAGCATTTGGATATGAGAAAGAGGATCAATGTCTTCACTTTGAGTATTAGGGCAAGGCCGAATATGTAAATATTCGTTTTATGTAAAGAGATTTGTTTTCTAGTAAAGTTGTTCTAATAGAATTGAATCAAAATCAACGTCTCTTTTTGTATTCATTCCATTCATCTGCATTACATTTCATTGCATCATTTGCATTAAAATTCACAAAAGAACCCTAATTAAACGAGATTATTTCAGTTAATCTGGAAACCAACAAGAATCCACCAACCAAATATTACTACAGTACCCGCCGCAAAACAAAAGCAATGGATTAGAGGTTAGAAAGATTGGAACAATTGCAAAAGGAAATGCAAGATCAGATGCAAGAATGCCTGGATAAAATCCAACGAGACATGCTACAATCCTAAAGAACTATGATGAACCAATTGGCGCATTTATTGGTTGGAGGGAATGATAAAGGAAAAAGCCCTATAATTGGTTTTGGGGTTGATCATGAACACCTTGTTTATCCTCCAGGTTTCACCCCGACAAGCACCTAGGCACAACTAGATATGTGCCCGCAAAGAGTAGCTGTCACTATTAGACCTTAGTATCAGGCTGGTGCCTCAGTACTAATAAACTTTCAAACAGGCTCGGGTTCTAATCCGGAAGATAATCCAACCAACCCCGTTGTTCTTAATCTTGACGATGCGGTAGAAGCAAGAGTGGATCTACCGAAACAATTTGAGGATCGATGTAGGTGGCTAGAGGAAAAGTTTAAAGCAACGGAGAATGCTGATTACCATTGTAGGGTCGATGCTAAGGATCTGAGTTTGGTCCCAGATCTAGTACTCTCGCCAAAATTTGAAAAATATAATGGGACTAGTTGTCCTGAAACTCAAATCACGATGTTCTGTCGAAGAATGACAGGGTACGTTAATAGCGATCACCTGCTAATTCATTGCTTCCAAGACAGTCTGATCGGGTCGACTGCCAAATGGTACAACCAGTTAAGCCGTGCCAATATCCACTCATGGAAGGACTTGGCACAGGTTTTCATGAAGTAATATAGCCACGTGACAGACATGGCACTTGACAGAATTACACTGTAAAACATGGAAAAGAAGCAAAGTGAGAGCTTCAGGCAATATGCCCAAGGATGGACAGAGGTAGCAACGCAAGTCCAGCCACCTGTTCTGGAAAAAGAAATAACGATGTTTTTCATGAACACTTTAAAGGCCCCATTCATTAACCACATGTTGGGAAGCGCTACCATAAGCTTCTCAGATATGGTAATGTCTGGCGGGATAATTGAGAACGCCATAAGAAGTGGGAAGATAGACGCGAAAGAAAGCGCCAAAAGATCAACCCCAAAGAAAAATGAAAATGAAATGAATAATGTGAGCAAAGGGTATTCCAAATCAATCACCATCGCCCAATCAAGGGCCATGACTACTTGTTATCAAGGTACCTCAAGGCAAGAATCCAACTCGAGGCCAAATACAGAAAGACTCCAGTTCACACCCATCCTAATGACGTATAAAGAACTGTATCAGAATCTATTTGATACGCATGTAGTAGCTCCGTTCCACTCAGAACCAATGCAACCTCTGTTCCTAAAATGGTACGATGTGAATGCCCAATACGAATGCCACGCGGGAATAACAGGACACTCCATTGAAAATTGCACTATATTTAAAAATTTAGTCGAAAGGTTCATTAAGATGGGCATCGTGAAGTTTGACGATCCATCTGGACCTAATGTGGCAGGAAATCCGTTACCCAATCTTCTAGACCTAGGGGTAAACACGATAGCTGAGAATGGAGGAAAAAGAACCAAAACTAATGTTGCAGAAGTAAAAACCCCATTAAAATGGGTTTTGAAACAAATAATGGACATGGGATTGACCATTCAGAATTTGGAGAAGAGAGCAAAAATGATGAGGAGCTAGTGTGAGTTCCACGCTGGAGAAGACCATGAAATCCAGCAGTGCGCTGAATTCAAAGCCTTGGTGCAAAGTCTAATGGATAATAAAGAGTTGGAATTCTTTGAAGAAGTCAAAAGCCCGGAAGGAATGTTAGGAAATTTGAATGTTAACGCCGTATCCGATGAAGGAGCTGAGAAAGATAATTTATGAGGCATCTGCCCTTAACACACTTGGGAGTGTTTTGAACAATGGGACTGTGGAAGAGATCCCTGTATTTTTTAGATCTAATTCGGAGTAATATCCAAAACACGCTTATTGCTCTAAGCCTAGGAGCAATAAGAATCCTTTTGTAAGATAGACTTATGTTCAATATCTTTATTTCAATAAAATGCATCTTTATTTCTCACTTCGAGAAAATATTATTTTATTTTTTCCATTTCATTCATAATCATACTGTACAAATAAATATTCTTGGGTTCTTTTAGATACATTCGTCCCTATAAACAGGTCTTCAGATATCAATGGTATCAGCAAAACTGCTAATGACTCAAAATCTCCTTTTGAGCAAGATATGTGTCTAGATGAGCCTCAGGACTTTGAAGATAACTGAGACTATAGCTTATCCCCTGATTTGTTAAGGATGATAGAACAATATCCTACCTTACAAAGAATTAATGGAAATCATAGCCTTTCTCTATGTGGGGCATAGATGTCATTGGGCCAATCTCGCCTAAGGTTTTTGGCGATTATCAATTCATCTTTATAGTTATCGATTACCTCACTAAGTGGGCAGAAGATGCTTCATATACTGATGTCACAAAGTCGACGGTCAGTAAATTCTTGAAAAAAGAAATCATATGTCGGTATGGAATGCCAAAAAGAATCATATCTGACAATACACTAAATTTGAACAACAGCACGATATCAGAAGTTTGCAGCCTGTTCAAGATTAACACCATGTCGCCCCAAAATGAATGGTAGAGTGGAGAAAAAAAACAAAAAACAAAAAACAAAAACAAAAACAAAAAAACAAGAAAATAAAAAACAAAAAAAACCTCTACCGGGGCAACTCATTTCTCATTGGTATATGGAATAGAGACAATTTTACCCGTCGAAGTTGATATTCCTTCCCTTCGAGTCTTGTTAGAGCTAAAGTTGGATGAAGCAGAATGGATCCAAGCCCGATATGATCAGTTAAATTTGATTGAAGAGAAAAGGTTGAAAGCTATCCGTCATGGTCAAATATACCAAAAACAAATGATGCGAGCTCACCAAAAAGGTTCACCCCAGAGAATTCCATGAGGTGGACCTGATATCGAAGAAGATCCTTCCCATACAAAAGGACTTTAGAAGAAAGTGGATGTCAAACTGGAAAGGACATTATGTGGAAGGCCTTATCTAGAAAAGTAGTGATTTTGACCGAAATGGATAATAAGGACTTGCCTAATCCTATGAGTTCAGATTCAATCAAAGAATGTTTCATGAAAAGAAAAGAAAAACAAAAAAAAAAAAATAATAAAAGAATAAAAAAGAGAGAGGCCAAAGTGAAAACCCGCAAAGGACGCCTTTGGACCAAATGGGTTTTGAATTGAAAACCTAGGAATGGGCAGCTCAAATTTTGATCGAAGGTGGGGCATGCGGTAGTCTTGTCCTCTCCAAATTAATAAGAAGGAGAAATGCTACATCTTGGGGCATCAACAAAGTCTTCTAGGACTTCTAAACACATATCAAATTCAAAAGGGTCCTCAAGATGCTTGGGGGCAGAGAAGCTCATGTTGCGATATCTAGGGCACCTGTTTCCATTTTATTCATTTTTGTATTTTGGAAAAATATGCCATCTTGAAAAATTTATTCTCATTTTGTATTCTGGCAAAATTTACTATTAATTCATTCATTTCGAGCTTTGCTCTCAACAAAATTTCATCTTGCCCATTGTGATAATCTTTTGCAAGCATTTTTCATTGAAATAATGATTAATGGACTGACAATATTCAAGAAGAAGGGGTTCTGCATATTACTCTAAAAGCTTCTAAATAGTGCGAGGACCTGAAACATGACCATTATTTAAAACTAACCAAATTAAGGGTTGGAAGCATTTGAGAAAGAATAGTCTAAATTGCGACTATTTCTTTGGTTTTTCTGTTAAGATACCAGCTGGACAAGAAGGCATGGTAACATATCAGTGATAGAACCTTGATGAACAACAAGCAATGTCAACCCAAACATTAAAAGGGGTCATTCTCATGACATTCTGCGTTCATGCAAATATCATTCATACACATCTAGTTAGGAGCATTTGATTCATTTTGATCATGTCATCCTAAACACTAGGCATAATATAGGTCCATAAAATGGATTCTTATAAGTCATGTTCCCCAGAGAACAGATCAGTGAAACCACAAATCCTATACCCCTTAAGTTGCAGTGGGAGGGATCGAAGTCATCATGGCGAATCTTATCTCCCTGAAATTGCTGTAGAGCAGATTGAAGCCACTAGTTTTATCTCCCTGAAGTTGCAGTGGAGTAGACCGAAGATAGCGAATCTTATTTCCCTGAAGTTGCAGTGGAAAAGATTGAAGCTATAAATTACAGATCTTATCTCTCTGAAGTTGCAGTAGAGTAGATCATAACAAGCCTTGCCTCCCTAAGTTTGCAGCGGAGTAGGTTGAAGATAGCAGATCTTGTCTTCCTGTATTGGCAGCGAAGTAGATCGAAGACACCAATCTCGCCTCCCTGAGTTTGCAGCAAAGTAGACTGAAAATAACAGATCTTGTCTTCCTGTGCTGGCAGTGAAGCAGATCGAAATAACAAACCTTATTTCCCTGAAGTTGTAGTGGAGTAGGTTGAAGATTGTAGATCTTGTCTCCCTAATCAGTAGTGGAGCAGATCAAAGACAGTGAATCTTATCTTTCTAAGGTAGTAGGGAAGCAGACTTAAGCCACCAGTCCTATCTTCCTAAAGTTACAGTGGAGCATATTAAAACGATGAATCCTATACCTCTAAAGTTGCAGTAGGTCGGATTAAATCTACCATAACAAGTCTTATCTCCCTGAAGTTGCTGTGGAGCAGACTGAAGATAACCAACCTTATCTCCCTAAAGTTGCAGGGGAGCAGGTTGAAGATACCAATCTCGTCCCCCTGAAGTTGCAACAGAGTGGATTGAAGCCAAAAGTCGAATCTCTTCAAAGTTGCAGTGAAGTGGATCGAAGCAACAAGACATAATAGACTAGAAGGAGGTTACTTGGAGAAGAGAAACACCCAATGAAGTCAAGATTCTGCAAGACTGGGCAAATTGGTCCTTATTAAAAGTCTTTGCTCCATTCTCGTTACACGACAATGAGCAAAGAGGGGTAGCTGTAAGGCCAAATTTTACCCGGGCCCAACACACTCAAATCAAACAAAATAAAACTAAAATATCTCACCAGCCCAAAACAGACTTCAGTCCAAATACAAATTAAAAAAAACTAAAAACCCTAAAGCCCAAACAGCCCACAAAACTAAAAAATATCAGCAAAGGGAAACCCTAGCTAGCCGCTGCTCCTGCCCTAGCCTCTACCGCTCCTCCCACGCGTGCCACCACCGCTACAAGCCATCATCACACTCGTCTAACACCTGTAAAAAATTGAATGCAACAACAAAAGAAGCATGCGAGCAATGAATAGAACAGTTGTATCTGGCTATAAAAGCTTAGATTTCAGCCTTGTTTTTTTTTTACGAACACAAGAGAAATAAAAAAGCAATATTTCAAGGTGATATTTCATTTTTTTGTTTTAGATCTAGTGTTTATTTTTATTTTTTTTATCTACGAAAAAAAAAAAAGAAAAAGGCACCTGGATTTGCACCCGAGCCCCATCGTCGGAAACCTTTTCCCTTGGCGCTAAAATCGGGCCGAGAGGGGTGTAGGGGGTCTCTATTTTCGGTTTCTTTCTTAAAAAAGGGCCTTGGCCTTCGAACGGGATTCAAAGCTGGGGGTTAAAACACCCTTCGTGGCACCACGGAGGCGCTACAGCGACGGCAGTGGCAGAGCCCCAGTCCGGTGGAGAGGTCGAAAGAGAGGGCGAGAGAGAGTTTGAAGGCTTTCTTTTTTTATAAGGGTAAAACTGATTTTTTTTTCTGTTTTTTGACATCTATATTGGGATTAAAACGGCGTCGTTTTGGGTTTAGGCAATAATGGCCAAAACGACGCCGTTTCATGCAAGACCCGTGATCCGACCCGAATATAGCCAGGATCCGCGCGTTTTGACTTGGAGGGCTATTTACCGTTTCAACCCCTCCGCTTTTGCAAGTTAGTGCAATCTGATTCTTATTGGTTTTTATGATTTGGGTCGCGATTTTTACTTCTGTTTCAATCTGGTCCTAAGACCATGTGCTGCCCTTCGGTTAAAATGCAACGTTTTAGGACTGGGGAATATTTCTTCATAAGTCCTTCATGCTTTGAGCGCATCATGATTTAGTCCTTTCTGTGTCTTTTTTTCATTTTATGATTTCAACCCCCAAATTTTGTCTTGTTTCGATTTAATCCTCTGTCGCTATTTTAGCTATCTTATTTTAAATTAATTAGCTTAATAATCATTATTATCATTAAATTTAATTCCATGTTTTATTATACATATATTTTTATAACTTAAATATATACATATGCACCTATACTTTTCACATTTTATAATTCTGAAATACATATAATATACATTTTTCTATGATATATATATGCACATATATTTCTGAATTTTATAAATATATATATGTATATATGTACTTTATATATCTTATACATGTTATAATCTTTTATTTGCATATATACGTATATCCATACACATTTCTTTTTTACACATATATATGTGTACATACTAATGTATATTTTCTATGTTTCATAATTTTAAAATATGTATATATATAAATTCTTCTTATTTTTATAATTTTACGTATATTTTTGAAGTTATTATAAATATATTTTATATTTCATTTTTTATACGACACATACCTATATTTATATCTATGTATTTTAATTTATACACATATAGATATACATGTACGTACTTATATTTTTTATACTTTCTAATTTGTATATACATATTTACATCCATATTTTTTAATATATTCTAAACACATATATAAATTATCATTATTTGCTTGTTTATATAATTTTTATTATTTTTAAACTTTGATGTATATATACATATATATCTTTTTACATTTTTATAATTTTATTCATTTTCTTTATTTATTTACTTATTTACGTTTTCATCATTATTTTAAAAAAGGGAATGTTTTAATTTTATTCGTTTATATGCTTGTTATCTTGTATGTTATTGATTTGTCCTTTTTATTTATCTTATCTTTGTTGCTATTGCTTGTATTATTTTTGCATCATCGTATTTATTATTGTTTTGTTATGCATATTAACACCATACATCAAAAGGGAATTTTTCTAAATAAGGCAATATTTTGCATTTGGAAATTCGAGAAAGTGTGCCCTAACATGCTGGGTTTCGATTTCTCGTTTGACCAAATAGCCAGATATCCTCTTAAAACTTCAAAGTATGAGTTTCTGAAACCATAAGCTGATCTTGGTTTCGAGGGTTTAAAGTATCGTATCCTAACGCGCTGGATGTGATATTCCTTCAGAACAAGAGAATCTTAAATTTCAATTCATGTTATTCAAGTTTTTTTATCGTATTTTTAAAACTCTTCAAAGTTTTCAATCTTCGACATTAAGACACTAATTAATCAACTAGGTACCAATTTTTGGGCGTTACGAGGGTGCGAATCCTTCCTCGTACGTAACCGACTCTCGAACCTGTTTCTCTGAATTTCACAGGCTAAAAGCATTGTTTTAATAAATCTAAACCGTTTATTAAAAGCAACCGTTTTACGAGGTGACCCGATCACATCTCATCAAAAAAGATTGGTGGCGACTCCTATTTTCGTTTTATTTTCAAAATCAAAGTCGACCCCGTTTTCACAAAAAAATGGTGTCATCAGACATTATGCAAAGTATATTAATTAATCCATGAATTGTTTTATTAACCAATCAGTTCAAAAAAATTATAATTTTACAAACAAATATACTACAATTAGGACACCAGATCCAACACACATCTCATCTTCAGTTCCTAAAACCGAGTCGATTTTTTATTTCCATGAAAATATTGATGCAATTTTTTATTAAAAGTATTTATTTCTAACTTTGAAATGATTTTTTTTTTGGGTTAGAAGTGATTTTTTAAAAATATACCACATTATCTTTTAAAGTAAAACAACAATTGATGTTAATTATTGAAAATTAATTAATAATATTATAAAAGTGGAAAATTATATATGAATGGTTACGTTGTAATTTTAAGTATAATAAAAGAATCAAAACCATGATTTGATTTAAAAATAACGACGGAAGTAATTAATTTCTTCGTGTAGCGGTGTTATTACCAATACTTTTAGAATTAGATTGGTGGTTGAAATAGTTAGATTATTAGTTTTTAGTTTGATTAGTTTATCTATTTAAAATAAATAAATTATTAAAAATATAAAATATTTAAAAAATATAAAATCTAATTCAACAACTTTTTAATTCAATTTTTTTTTGTTATTTTTTAAAATGATTCCTAATTTAATTGACTGGTTCAGTTCAATCTGATTCAATTAACCCTAATTATCACTATTAATTACCAACCTAGCTTCAAAATTTTAGTATATTTAAGCACACTTAAAACTCAATTCTTGATAAATTTCAGCTAAGACAGGGTCCAACTAGCCATTGTAGCTTAAGTGAGCATTTTTTTTTGGCCAAGTAGCTGCATAAAAGTAGCCACTCAATCTAATATACATCATATTTTTAAGGTTAAAATATGAAACAAGTCCATTATTTTTTGTAAAATTAAAATTTAATCCCTGTACTTTTATTTTTAAGAATTCGATATTTCTAATTTTCAAATTTCAAATTTCAGGTCCAATTGTTATCACTGTTAAAATTATTGTGTTAAATTTAAGTTCTTATTTTTTAGTTCATAGTTACATTATTAAAATTATTTTGTTAAATTTAGGTTCATTACACCATTATTTTTTAGTTCATTGTTGCCGAGTGGTTTTTTTTTAATTCCAAAATGTTAGACCTACAAATTTATCGATGTTTAACGATATTAACAATTGGATCTGAATTTTAAAATATGAAAAGTAAAAGGACTAAATTCTTAAATAAAAATATAAGAACTAAATTCCAAATTTATAAAGAATATAGGGATTGATGACATATTTTAACATATTTACAATTTGTTTGATAAGATAAAAAATGAAAACATACCCAATTTTCTTCTCATTTTCACTTACGACTCTCATTTTAGATCCTTTCTTCATCTATAATACTCATACTCAAAAGCCTAGATCTTGAATTCACCAACGCATGGGGTTGTCCAACAACAACACGATGGCACAATCTACCTTCCAAGCATTCCTTAACGATCAAATGACCAAGTGTCGAATCCCCTTCGCTCATACTTGCATGTGCCTTAAGTTCATCGAGTTTTGCTTTAGTCATACGCACCTTGATCCTCACAAGGCTCGTCGTTGCATCCAAGCTCTTCGGACTACTCTCACCGCCGTCTTCTCTGCTCTTCGTCGTCATCCCGATATCGTTTTCCAATGGCGTTACCTTCAACTTTGATCTCCCAAACCAGTTTCCCATTTTTCTTATTCTATGGATGAATGCTACGTGGTTAGCCCTTTATATAAAGAGCAATCAATGCCATGCCTTAAATACGCAAAACCCATGCCCCCAATAAATCTAATGTTTTCAATGTGAATTTGCTGAAAAAAAAGAAAACTTTGCATATCAGGCACCACCCATGCCCTTTTTATAGGGAAAAAAAAGCTTTTATTTATAAGTTACTATTTACAATAATATCAACCGCATTATCACTTAACTTTCAGGGGCAAAGGAAAACAAGAGGGGGGAATTAAATTATATATTTTTACGATGATAAAATATAATTTTATCATTTTAGTAGTCTATATTTTTATAATTTTTAAAGGATTAAATCAGTTTTTTTATTATTTTTGGGGTTAAAATACAATTTTATTATTATTAATTTAGAATTTTACAATTTCATTCCTCCCAACCTCTTAGCTTCACCTCTGATTCAGTTGGTATTATAAAAAATTAGTTTCAACACACTTAACATCTTTTATTTTAAAAAATTAGGGGTTATACTTAATTTAAGCATAATTTACATAAATAAAATTCGAATTTAAACTAATCCAAAAATTTAAAATTACCATTTTAGGTAAGAAATCATTAATCAGACGCTTAGTTTGAAATGAGAAGAAGGAAAAGCAGAGACTTTACGCTAATCATTTATGATTCTATTAATTACTAATAATTAATACAATTACAGCTCATTGCTTACCATTAAGTTTGACCCCAGATCAATAGATTTATTTGTTTGTTTCTTTATTTGTATTTTACGTTTCATATACAAAATGAGATGAAAAATCAAAATGATTATGTAATTTAACTCAATATCCATGAGAAAAGGGCCAAGCATATGAGTGAATTTCTGAAAAATACCAATTTTTTTATAAAAATAATTGGATTAAGTTGTTTTTTCAAAAAATTACGGAATTAGGTCGAAATAACGAAAACACTTTCTGCTCAAAGCGTTTTCCTCAACGATCACCCCTCCCAATAGCTACTCCACCCAACGACTATTTAAATAACCGTTGAAACCCAATGACTAACCCCCCTAACGGCTATATTTTTTTCTATATAAACTCGTACAATTCTTTTATTTTTTCAATTCAATCTCAACTATCTCTCAAAATTTTCTCAATCCCCTCTTAGTTTTTATCTCCCTCTCAACTCTTTTTTATTTATTAAAATTGTATTAAGATTTTCTTAAATTATTTTTTCTATTATAATTTACTTCGTGTTTTTCGAAATTAGTAATGACAAAATCTCTAATGTGTTTGGATGGGAAGCACATTGCGATCGACCAATTGCAAATGGTAAGAATTTTTTTATGTTTAATCTAATTTAATTTAAATATTTTATTGTTATACTGAAATTTAATATTTTGTATTTGATAGCACTCTAGAATAACGTATTTTTATGTATTAATTATGTATTTATTCTGAGTATGATCCTACTAATTTGAGATATTTATGTTCTTTTATCTCATAGGGACTAAATTTGAGGCAAAAGCAAAATTAAGAGCCAAAAGCGTGAATTTAGAGATAAAATGGGCCAATGTGCGACACAAGAAAAAATTGGTGCCAAAAGTGCAAGCATGGAGGAAACAAGGGTTGAAATGCAAAAAGAAGAGATTTTATTCTATCAGACTCTATTTTAATTATATTAGGATAATTAATATTAAGATAATTATTAAGGATTATTTAATTTTAGGATTTTATTTTATTTATCTTTATTTATCTTCAATTAAATGTATTTATCTTTTGGGAGTTTAAGTAGGATTAGACTATCTCCCCTAACACTATAAATAGGGGGTAAAGTGACTCAAAAGGAATCCATCTTTTTCTGTAAACACTCTCTCGCCAAAAGTCTACGCTTTTGTTCTTCTCATATTTCCTTTCAATAAAATTTCCATTTTTATTTTATTTATTTTCTTTTTCACTACAACCATGAGTCACTAAACCCATCTAGCCGAAGGTTGTTGATATTCCCCAAAAAGGGTTCTTGAGGCTTAGAGTCCGTACTTAGCCTCTTCGCCAAGTATTCATCATTTCTCCGCACTACGGGGCTGACGCTTCTGTCCATGTTCCTTAAGAAGTAAGCTTTTCAACATATGCAAAGACGACCGCTTTGTATGTTTTGGGAATGTTGCACAGTCGGTTCGTTAGCTTACTGATTCAGAGGTTAGCGAGCCCAAGAGACAAAATGGCGTGGGATTCACCATTGAGAAGTGTTGATCTAGTATAAGACGATCCCACAGAAGCGATTGTTGGCTAGAGTCAGTTTCCACTAAATCGTAAGTCTAAATCCTTAGAGCTAGTGGTCATAGGCGTCCTCTTCCACTATAACTGGCTTATTTGGTTTGGGAAAGATCATCTAAAAGCCGAGGATTGAACCCAAGGTGGAACGAGACAACTGGAGGCTGGAACCTCCCATTAGAATTTCCTTTCTCTCAACTCTATTTTTAATTTCTCGAATCTTCGATTCAATATTCTTAATTCTGTTTTCATTTTATTTTTCGTTTCCAGATCCAAACCTTTAATTCTGTTATTTTCTTTTCTTTTTTTTCAGGAACGCAGGTTTTCTTAGGCAAGATTCTGCCTGGGATTTTACGAAACAAGACATTGTATAAATCCAGTCCCTGAAGATTTGACCCTACTTCCCTTTTACTATTCTTTTTTATTATTTATTAGGGATATGATATTTTTGGTGCTTTCAACGACCGCATCAGTATTTTTTATTAATCTAAAAATCAGATTTTGGAGATGTACATTCGTAATCTACTCGTTCCTCCATCGTCTTAATCGAACCATACTTGAGAGATGCGAGATTTTTACACATAGCCCGTATGGGTACGGGTGTAAATTGGACCCCACATTTGTAAGTGCGTTGGTGGAAAGGTGGAGACCCAAAACACACATATTCCATCTTCTATGCGGTGAGTGTACTATCACTCTCAAAGACGTGTAGTTTTAGCTCAGTTACCGATGGATGGGCCGGTAGTGACTGGGTTAGTTGTCATTGCCGATTGGAGAGACGTATGCGAGCAACTTTTGAGGAGGGTTTCGGAAACAATTTATGGAGCCCGGATAGATATGAATTGATTGAAAAGGAATTTTAGTGGGCTCAGTGCGGATTCGAGTGAAGTCCAAAGAGAACAACACGCTTGGACGTACATCCTTATGATCATCGGGGGTCTCCTAATGCCTGATAAGTCACAAAATCTTATCCATTTAAGTTGGCTACTAAAACTTGTGGACTTTAGAGAAGTGGGTGAACTCAGTTAGGGCTCAGCCGTGTTGGCGATGTTGTGTCGTGGGATGGAACCATAGAAAATTAAAATCGATGGTTGCATGTTATTATTGCAATTATAGGCGTGGTACCGACTGCCATTTTTACGTCTTCGAGCGGACTACCCTTATACATTCTCACTCATAACAAGGTAAAATTCATTAGATATTATATTTACCATAATAAAATTATTTAAATTTTAAATTATTGTGCTAACATATTATTTCAATAGGTGGAACCATAGGTTGAGTTACGTGGGACTACGGAAGGAGCTTCAAGATATATGACTTCTGTTAGATCAACGATCGGAAGAGAAAGTATGTTTTTTTTAATTTGAATGATATAATATTAACATAGTTGATTTAAAAATTAATAATATATATAACTAAAAATTTTATTATTTTAATACAAATTGAATGGACACTATACTCTGATTTGGGAATTCAAGAATGCATCTCGTCTAAATTCTTGGTGAATCTCAACATCTAGTATGTGAAGGTGTCATTTATAGTGTACACTACGGTGGAGATGCACGAGTCAGATAGAGTGTTGCAACAATTCGGGTTTAGGCAAAAGGTTCCGTCAACACCCCAAGACATCGAAGATCTGCACCATATTGACTTTCGAGGAAGAACAGATAAGTATTGGCCAACATTCCATGCAGAATATATCAACCTTTGGAACAATAGGTACGACTTTTTACCTACTTGCGAGGCCGTTATCGCTCCAGAGTTAGCCTGCGATACGAATTACATGCCATAGTTTAGACACCATTGCAAACCATATCTGCTAGTGGAAGAAAAGAGGGGTAAGCAACTGCATACGAGGCCACAACGAACGCCTAGACATCCAAGGTCTGGAGCAGCTACCGAGGAGGGTCCATCGTCTACACCAACACAAGAATCGACACCGATGGTTGCACCACCATCCGGTCAATATGGCTCGACTTATTCTAGTGCTTTCACTAACCCCGCCATTTTTACACAAGTACCACATCTTGCACAACATATGTTTGTTTCTACATCGATGCCAGGTTTTATTTTTGGACCTCTAGCCTCGGCATATTACACGTCGATACCATCGACGTTTTAGACAATGATGTATAAGCTGTCTATGTTTGGGGAACTGGCAGAAGTCTATCATTCTGCCATTGGTGTATAAGACACAATATAGTTATACGCCTATGCCAATGGTTTTGCAAACACCTCTAGGATCATTGTTCTACCAAGGTGGACCATCTTAGCAACCACATATTCCTAGAATAAAGGATACACGATGGCAACCGATGAGCAACCAATCACAATAAATTACAAACGAAAACAAAAATGAGAGGCCGAGACAACAATTGGTACCCGAGTGTAGACATAACGATGAAAGCGAGTAGGCCGGTATACAACTTGAACCAAGAAGAAATCCAGCTTGCAACTGACGACCACTTCGATGTGGCACATATTCTGATCGAGGATATGAATGATTTTTTTTTTGTATTTCTCATGTAAACTTTAATTGTTTACACTAAGTTATAGTCGATAAGAGTGTATCAATATTGGATATGAAATGTTTTAAATACATATCATTTTTACATCAAAATTGGTTGTTGTTGTCATTTCATATTATTAAATCAAGTCTACACAGGAAAAATGAAACAAATTTGTATATTGTATTGTTTCTTATAGTATAATAAAAACGTGTGTTTACAAATTACAAAAAATTGAGTATGAATGAAAAAAATCAACAAATAGATTGCGGTTTAAAAATTAATAAATCATTGTAATTTCTATAGTATTATTAAATTAGTACTTTTTTCTGACAGTGCACTGAAAACCCGTCCTACGTGGAACGTTTTCCCTCTAGCACTTTAAACTCTCCACTTTTTCCCACTCACCCATCAGATATCTCGATATATATTTTCTAAAGAAATCTGGTCGACAACCTCTGGTAAAAAAATGCATTGAAAGTTCGAAAATAATGCAGTGAAAAAATTGATTGACCTCAACCTCCCGTAAAAAAAAATTGATCAAAACTTAGTTACATTCAAAAAAATAAAAAAAAAAATATAAATTAAGATTTAATCAAATTGAGTAGTTTGAGTTTCGAATAATTAATTTAATTAAAATGACTAAATTAAAAAAAATTATTTTAAAGTAACCAAAATAAAAATAACACTATTTTAAAGTGATTTGCGAAAAAAACCACCACATCATCATTTTAAGTAGAATAATTATTGATGTTAATTGTTTAAAATTAATTAATATTACAAAAATTGAAAATTATATATCAAATCAAATTATAATGGCTAAATTTTAATTTTAAGTATAATAAAAAAACCAAAATCATGGTTTAATTTAAAAATAATGATGGAAGTAATTAATTGTTATTATCAATTTTTTGGAACCAAATTATCATACTATAGCTTTTTGTTTCAATCAATTTATCCTATTCAAAACAAATAAATTTTAAAATATTAAAAAATAAAAAAGTATTAAAAAATATAAAATTTAATTCAATCAATTTTTTAATTTGATTCGTACAAATTCACGAATCAACTATTTTTTTATTACTTTCTACAACAATTTCTAATCTGATTCACCATTCCGATCCGATTCAAAATTACCAACTAACTTCAAAACTTTAATCAATCTAAATAAATCAATCACTATTATCAAAATTTCCATTAGAATTGCACAATCAACAATTCATATCATTTAATAATATTTCTTCTTTATCTCTCTTCTGTTGACTACCACCTTTCACTAAAATAAAGAAACGAAAAAAAATATTATACTCTCTGCCATCTTCTTCCTCATATCACTGCCACCATTTTTTTCTCTTGCTGATTTTTTTTATTTTCTTTAAGTTAGGGTTTTTAATTTTTCTTTTTCTTTTATTTTCTTCTCTCTTCCATCCCTCCCCATTCTAGAAAACAGAAAAGTAAATCAATCACTCCAAAATTTATCTCATCTGCAGGTACTGTTATGTGATGTTGTGAGAGGCAGGGTACCGAATGCTGTAGAGTAATAAAGAAGTTGCTATTTCTTCTAGGAAATAATTGTAAGGAAAGAAAATGAAGAGTAACATGTCCAAGATTAATATATGCAACATGAACATGTACAACATGGATATGTGCAACATGAACATGTACAAGATTGACACTAACTGCAGTTCTAGGATTTCAACTTTTAGGAGACTGTTCCTGTAGTTCGGTAGAAGGTTAGACATTCTATTCGTTTGTACAGTAGAACTATTGGTTTTAAACCTGTTGATAGGGATTGATCTAGGCAGAAATGGAAGCACCGAACGCCATGATATTGGATAGTAAGCCTTCGGTTCTACATGGCATGAAGAGGAAGCGGGAAACACAGCATACATCATATTTTCCTAGGGCTTCGCATGTGATACCACCACAGTTGCTTAGCTTGTGTTTAGCTTTCCAGAAACATGACAAGCGTAGGAGATTGGAGGATTGCGAAGGCAGAGTTGTGAGTTATGGTTATACTTCAAAAAGATCTTTGTTACTTTGCTATTCAAATTTTAAGAAAACAGGCATTCCAAAGTGCATAATGTTCTATGAGAAAGGTGAACGGACTGATTTTTCCCAATGATCTTTTTGCCTCAATCAAGAAAGATCTCGTCACAAAGAAGCCAGCTATTGAGGTTGAGATAGACAACCAATCTTTTGTGCTAGATTTCTTGCATATGTTTCGATTGGAGCTGAAAACTGGCATGAGACACCCCATTGCTTGGATTGATGAAGCAAGTGGCTATTTTTTTCCTGAGATTTTTACTGGTGAGGATGAAGCATACCCGTGCTACAAAGATGAATGTGCAAATCACGTATTCCTGATTTTCATGCGTCTGATTTTTTGGATGCCACACAGTATGATTCTGATTTTGGTAATACTAACTCATGTGCTCCCGTGCCGATAGGAACCTCATCATGGTATCCAGATTCAGGGGCCACCCATCATGTCTGTCAAAATGCATCTGATTTGAATGCCGCTACTCCATATATAGGTAATTCTTCACTTTTAATGGGAAATGGGGCTCCCACTAAAATTTTGTCTGTTGGGGATACTATTCTAGTAATAAAGAAGAAGTTATTACACCTTTCTAGTGTTCTGTGTGTGCTGAGTATTCGAAAGAATCTTATGTCTATTTCTCAATTTCCTGTCGACAACAATATATTTTTTGAATTTCACCCCTCTTATTGTGTTGTTAAGGATATCCAGACACAGGAAATTTTATTGCGGGGTCGAGTTCATGATGGTCTATATCAATTTTCAGCTGGTTCATCTATTCTTTCTAATCCAATTCCCTATGCTAACAACACTGGGGTTCCAAGGGGCCGATTGAATGATGATGATGTTTTCTCACTATGACATAAAAGGCTTGGTCACCCTTCTGCTAAAGTTGTTAAACTTGCACTTAACAAGTGTCAAATTGTTTCGAAAAAAATGCCTTGATAATGTTTGTGTTGCTTGTCAAAAAGAGAAATCACATAAGTTTCCCTTTTCACACTCTACCACTAAATATATAGAGTTGTTTGAATTAGTTGTCTCTGATTTGTGGGGATCAGCTTCTGTTGACTGTAGCGATAATTTGTATTATATTTCGTTTATTGACATGTGTAGTCGATTTACCTGGATTTATCTGATTAAAGGTAAATCTCAAGCACTTGACTGTTTTCTTTAGTTTTAAAAGATGGTCAGTACTCAGTTTGGAAATACTATTAAGAAATTTTAAAGTGATTGGGGAGGTGAGTTTCGTACTTTTGCTTCAGTTCTAGCTAGTCATGGGATTCTTCATCGTCTTTCTTGTCCACATGTGTCAGAACAAAATGGTGTTGCTGAGCGTAAACACAGGCCCATTGTGGAAACTGGTCTTACACTTTTGGCTCAGGCTAGTCTACCTATGAAGTATTAGGGTTATGCATTCTGCAGTGCTGTACATCTTATTAATCGGTTGCCCACTTCGGTTTTGAAAGGTCAGTCCCCGTATCAAAATTTTTGTGGTCATGAGCCTATGTATGATCACTTAAGGGTGTTTGGTTGTTGTTGTTTCCCATATTTATGTTCTTTTGTGTCACACAAACTGGATTTTTAGTCGCAGCCGTGTACGTTTCTAGGTTATTGCTCTTAGTATAAGGGTTATCATTGCCTCACACCAGAGGGCAAAGTAGTTGTTTCTCATCATGTTGTGTTTGATGAACGTTGATTTTTATTTCATTCGGCTGCTCTTCCTATAGTTTAAACCTCTTCTCGTTCTCCCACGTATGTTCTTGTTGTTAGGACCTCTTCTGTTACGAATACTGCAGAACCCGACAGCATAATTGTTCCATCACTGACTGTATCTCTGTCTCCTGGTTCAGGTTGTAATGCTGATACATCTACTTTAATTGAGCTACCTAATGTGTGCCATCCTAGTGAGTCTGTCTCAGTTGGTTCACAAGCTGAGTGTGGAAATAATATAAAGGAGCTTTGTCTTTCGAGTTCGTCTTCAGATGCTAGTCCATCCAGTGTGTCTCTGATTGTTTCTTCTCTGCCTATAGGGAATACTCATGCTATGGTTACTCGGTCTAAGGCAGGAGTTTTTAATCCTAAAGCTTTGTAAGTCAACGTTGTAGATTTTGAGCCTCGATCTGTTGAGGAAGCGCTTGCTCATAAGGAGTGGAAATTTGCAGTTCAAGCTGAATTTGATGCTTTAATGGCCAACTCTACCTGGCAACTAGTTTCTCTACCTCCTGACTGGAAAGCAATTGGATGCAAATGACTTTTCAAAATAAAAAAGAATCATGATGGTTCAATTAATCGTCGGAAAGCACGATTGGTTGCAAAGGGGTGCTCTCAGGTTCCTGGTTATGACTTTAATGAAACGTTTAGCCCAGTGGTCAAACTTGCTACTATTCGAACAATTTTGTCTGTTGCTGTGACTAATGGTTGGAAACTTCGTCAGGTTGATGTAAATAATGCTTTTTTAAATAGAGATTTGACTGATAAAATGTTTATGCACTAGCCTCCAGGATATGTTCAATATGGTCCAAATGGTAAGCCATTAGTATGTCGTCTGACGAAAGCTTTATATGGGTTACGATAAGCTCCTCATGCCTAGTTTGAAATATTGAAGCAATTTCTTATTTCTAATGGATTTGTCTTGTCTAAAGCTGATGCCTTATTATTTGTTAAAGTTTCGTCCACATCAACTGTCTATATCTTGGTCTATATGGATGATATTGTTATTACTGGCAGTTCAACTGATGAAATAAATTGTTTTGTTCAGCAACTTCATAACAAGTTCTCTCTAAAAGATATGGGTGAGCTTCACTATTTTTTAGGGATTGAGGTTAGTCGATCGTTCGTTGGTAGTTTTCATTTATGTCAGCGCAAATACATTCAATATCTACTTGACAGGAGTTCTTTGGCCAATGCGAAGAGTGTTCATACGCCAATGGTTAATTCATCAACTTTGTCTAAAGATGATGGTGATAGGCTTGTTGATCTTATTGAATACAGAAGTCTGGCTGATGCTCTTCAGTATGTGACACTCGCCATCAAAACCGTGGCTGAAAAATCGATCAACGATCCCGATTGTCCACCTGTGTCTCCTAGGCTTAAGAAACAATCTGCGTATACCCCCAGGTTCCGCCAGTTTATCGTCGCTATTGCTCAGGTACAACATTACTAGCATGCTTCTAATGTTTCGTTATTCTTTGCCTCTTTACAATTTGATTTGGGAGGCTAAAGCTAAGTTCCCTCTTCTTTTAATATTGTTTGCTAAAATGGGCTTGCTTGCTTTTTCCAATCAAAACCAAGCTTTGTCGTTTGCTCTAGAGATAGATTTCTGTGAGTGTGGTGTGAGAGTGAAATCTTATAATTTCTGTAAAATCTACTTACGGAAAGCAAATCCAAGATTGCAAATGGTTTTCTGTTTTCTTAAAAATAAATAAAAATTGGATTGTGACTTTAACTCAATTCGCATTTCATTATACTCTCATTCATGATTTTTAAAAGTTATGAGTAGTTCTAAACATTGTATCAAAATACATATGATTAGAATCTATAATAATATAATAAATTATGGGTATACCGTTCTTGATATTAGTAATATATATTTGAAGTTTGTGTGTCTAATGGAGAACTTGATTTATTCAATACATTTAGGGATGGTTTAGATATAAAGGTTGATTGGAAACGAAGGCCTTCAATAGCATTGAGATCGTTGATCGATTTTCGGGCGACGATTTTGATAACATGAGAAGATCAGCAAGAGAGACAATTGCAGCAATCATATTAAATTGAGAATTTTTGTTAAAAGTATTTATTTTAGAGTAATCATGGGTACAATTTAACTTTTTATTTTATTTTATTAAAAGAGTGTTTTTAAAAATAAAAAAAATTTATCTGTATAAATTATTTGAAATTAACTAATGATAGTATAAAATTAGAGAGATCAAATTAAAGAACAAAAATTAAGTCTCCAATGTAAGTATAATAGATGAACCAAAACAGAATTTGACCTTTAAAATCTTAAAACTTGTAGGCAGCCTAAAATCTAAAATATTTATTCGTCGAGTGACAAGAAATTTGATGTCCCATAAAGACCTCGGATTTGAATCTTATGAAAAAAAAAATACTGTGAGAGCTTTACCTCTCCTCCCCAATTTAGTCAGAATCCAACATAATATTGGATACTAAGAGATCTTAGATAAAAAATTATGAAAGGGTTGGGCCAAATGAAGGCCTCTGCTTCAGAACAAACTGAATGGACCAATTATGACAGGCTCTGGGCCTCTGGCTGTCGGTCCAACAAAAGCACAAATTGGCAACAACCTTGCCCAAGATCTTATCAAATACGATGTTATTAGAGGTTTTTTTGGGATATTGAAGTTAGATGCTTTTTTTTTAATTTAATATTTATTGTTGTTGTTTTTTTAATTTAATACTTGATAAAAGTTATATATTTTAATTAGGGGTTGAAGGAGAGGTGGCAGGCCCTGACCCCCTAACATGGGAAATTGCTTCTTAGGCTCCCAAAATTTATAAAATCTTAAGTAAATATATGAAAAAATTATAGTTTGGCCCCAAAATGCTAGAATTCCAATTCAGTCATTTGGAAGCCATAAAAATATAAGCTAATACAATGGTGAAATTGCATTTTAACTATTATAAAATTATATAATTTAATCTCGGTTCCCCTAAAAAAATTTCTAGCTTCGACCCTGATTTAAGTATCCAAAAATATTAAATTTTTAGTGTTTAATTCAGGTTTTAGGGTTGATTTGATGAAATTTAATTGCTAATATTATTATGTTTGGATTGTTCATGATTATATTAATGAAATAAATTTAGTGTTAATTGTAAATTTGATTAATTTATTAAATACAATACGATGGATTTGATTGATGAAAGGTAATTGCTAATATTATAAGCTATTATGAATTTCTATTAAAGTGATTCTAGAACTTAAATTAAACAATAAAAGTTTAACATAACTTCTGTTAAATACAAATACCATAGTGGAGCAAATATCATATATGTACGAGAACAAAATCTAAAAAACGAACAATATTTTACAACAGAAATAATCCTTAATTACAATCTTTACATTAACATTGACCTTAATAGTGACAAATATGACAAGATCATGAACTGTTAAAGACCTTGTAATGAAACGATAATGACAACATAAATCTTTTTATGAACAATGTTTGATTCATTAATAGAAAGTTATTTTTGTGTCACAAAATAAATAAATAAAAGTAAAATTCCTTTGCCCAAAATTATAGTACAAATGGTGCATGAAAGTTGTTTGAAATTAGCTATCCTTCTATTCAATTGGGATAAAAATACAACTATATTACATTTACTTATATATCATCTAGATCACTCCCACACTCTAAACTTTCATTTAATAACAAAAACAAAACAAAACTCTTTAACGATTGTAAACAACAGCAGATACAAGAGGGTAAAGTGCAATTCTAGTCTCTTATAGATAATTAGATTATAAATTGATATAAGGGTAAATTACACAATGAAAAATTCTATTTAGTCGTTTCAAAAATGATAAAATCTATATTTGACATCTCAAAAATTTCTAATTCAATTTTATTTCTTAAAATTTTTTCTGAATTCACCTATCAAAAACAAATTCTCTCTATCCAAAATATGTCTAAAAATTTCTTAATAAAAATATTTACTTAATATCAAGTTTTATGAGTGATTATATAAATTTATGAGATTTAATATGATTTAAAAAGTTTAGAGAGCTTTTGTGAAGGACTGAACCAAAACATGCTTTGCAATACCCATCACTTGCTTTTCGTGCAAAAGTAAAAGACAAAATTGAAATTGTTACCGGCCTCTTATTAAATGGGAAAATTGCTTTTTAGCCCTTTCCTAAAATTAATTCTTCAATTGCTGTCCTTTTAGCCTCTTGGTCAAATGGATAATTTGCATTTTTGACTACTCTCAAAAGTTAATAATTCAAATGGAGTTGGTTTCAACCTTTATTTTTTTTAAACATTAATATCATTTTAAGTTCTTATCAACCACGGACGAAACTAGGGGGGCTGGAATGGAAAATTTTTCATTTTGGCCATTTAAGATTTTTACAAATTTAAATTAGTAAAAGTAAAATTACACTTTGGCTCCCTAAAAATATAAAAATTTGATTCAATCCTTTTAAAATTATAAAAATATAGGCTATTAAAATGGTGAAATTGCATTTTTGCTATCGTAAAAATTACAACTTAATTTTGGCCCCCTTAAAATTTTTTTTCTAGTTTCACCCCTATTATCAATCATATCTGCTATTTTTGATACAATGCCTAAAATTACTCATAGCTCGTCCTTAACCCTTAAATAGGAGGATAATATGCTTCAACGCACTCAAACCCATGTCCTCCTATACTGGCAACAATACCAATGCCAATAGAGTTAAAACTCAATCGACGTTTCAACTTTTAGTTAAATGAACAAAAAAAAAACGCATTTCTTGCTGCTTTTAAAAATTAAGAATTTAATTTAAGCTCTTTTAACATTAAAAATTTCACTTTGACCCTCTAAACTTTTATAATGGTATCTCTGCCATTAATATTTATACTCAAAACATGAAGAAAACGATAGATCTAATTACTTTTACAACACAGCTAGTCATAAATAATTAAAAATTTAAGCTCCGATTTCTTGACTTTTTTAAATAATATAATATTATTATATACCAATATTGTAAATTAGGTCAAATTTTGTTATTAGTCCTAATGTTATGTGTAAGTTACAGATACAATCCATATACTCTAATTTGGTCAATTTCAGCTATTATACTTTTTGAATTTTGAAATTTCAATCCCGACTGAAACGATGGCAGTGAGATTCATTAGGTCAAATTCTACTATAAGTTTTGTACTATCCATAAGTTGTGATTTAGCTCATGTTTTTCACTTTGATCATTTTTTGTCTCTATACTTTTCAAATTTAGAAAGTTCAATTTTAACTCAAACGGAAGCCATAAAATTCATGAACTAAAATAGCGTTACTTTCTTTTTAGTATTATATCGAAATAAAAAACTAATATGATATTACATATGTATAATATATTTAGTGCGTAAGATTTTGCAAATAATAGAAATTAAGGACTGTAATTTGAGTCATGACCAAGGACGAATTCCCCTTAATAAAATTTCTTTCCAAGTCCTTTAGAAAATGATAAAATTGTATTTTTAATTCTCTAAAAATTTATAATTCAAGTCCAACCTCCAAAACTTGTTTCTAGTCACCACCTAAAAATAACTAAATTTAAATAAATAAACTAACATATATAACATGGCATACCTTTGTTTTCAAAATATAGTATAGCAGCCATGCAGAATAAGGCAATTTAATTTCAATAAACTAAACGCTTGTTTTCGAAAAGGCAACATGGTAGCCTTCCACCGGCTTGGGTGATTGAAAACTCATTTTCTTAAATTTCTTTGAAAGAAACGATTGAAGACATTAGCTTATTGAACTTATGAAAATCGATGCAAAAGTTGTTACCACTCAACCATGGAATCCATTAATCAAGACTCAGAAATAAAATCAAAACCCAGAAACACGACACTCAAAATAATCATCTTTGCATCATACTCAAACTAAAAATTCAAGATTTTTTTTATGTATTTATATATATTTATAATCTTTTTATAATTTTATATACTTTATATCATTTTCAATTTTTTAAAAAGAATTTAAAATTTTTATATAATTTTTTTATATAAAATCAGAATCAAAATATAAAAGTTGAGAACTAAAATTATTATTATACCAATTAAGAAAGTGTCATGTTATTATTGTATTAGTCAGTCGAGTGATCAGAAATTTCCAAAACATCAATCACCAATGACCAAAACAAAAATTTATTCATAGTTAAAATAACAATATCTCTTATACATTATTGAAAATTAAAACAGGTGAGCTCCATTAACAATGAAACAGAATAATGTATAGAGAGAGGTATCTTTTCTAGTTCCAGTATCCCTTTCAGAATTTTGGGTTAATGATTAAAAACCTGACATTGAAAAACTACTAAGGGCGAAGGCAAATTACAGGCCAAAAGAAAAGAATTTTAAGTATTTTCAAGATTTAGGGAAGTTAGGAGGCTGTCATCTCACCATGATGATATCAAATCAGTGCCTTGGTGACTGATGAAAAAGTAACAGTTGCATTTCGTCAATACCTGCATGAGTACTACTCTTAAACCATAACAATGACCAATTAATTGAGATTGCTTAATTAAATTTCATGATATCTATATTCCTATAAATAGTATTTATGAAATAATGTAGTGCTTGGATTGATTTCTCTAATGCTCAACAGTGTCTGAGGGTTTACTGGCCTCAGTCGGCGCTGGGTTTGATTTCTCTTCTTCTTTAGGTGCTTTTTATTTAGGCTTGAAGGGACTGTGCAAATTAAGCAAAGGAAACCAAAATTTTTAGACATTTAAGGGAGAGCTTGGAGATAAGGTGATGGGTTGATGGGGAATGGAAGTGGAGCATGCTGCGAGGTTGATGATGATGATGAATGGGTATGAGTATTTAGTTTTTCTAAAAACTGAAACAGGTATTTGGGGTTAGATATTTTATGATTTTTGAATTTTTAAATATTTTTATGTATTTTTTAACATATTTATGTATTGTTTTTAAATATTTTTTAGAGTTAAAAGATTAAATTTTTAAAATTTGTTATTAATATTGGAGAACTTAATGGCTGAGTAATAAAAAAGATCCAATTTTGAAAATATTGGTGATTAAATAAAATTATTTAATAGTTTAGTGACCAAAATAGAACCGCTCTCATAGTTGGATGATTATTTGTGTAGTTTACCCTATATTTTAATTTGATATAATCTAATATTACTATTTTTATAATATTATGAGTTAGTTCAAATATAGGGTGAAGCAAAAAATTATTTTTTGGGGTAAAATTAAATTATATATTTTTATGAGAATTGAAATGCAATTTCGACATTGTATTAGTTAATATATTTATAAATTTTAAATGATTAAATTAAGCTTTTATCATCTTGTAAGGCCAAAGTACAATTTAATCATTTACTAACTTATAATTTCATAAAAATTGAAGAGAAAATGTTATTTTCCCATTTTAAAGGTGTTCCCTCCGGTTCAAATAGTTAACATCACTAACTATTTTTGTTAGAAAATTAACCTTAATTTAAAAAAAAACTCTTTCCAACTCATCATATTGATAACATGTATTTTTTTTATGTTGGAATTGATGTTTTTAAGAAAAATCCATGTTAACATTTTAATCGTTGTAGATAATAGTATTAACTATTTGAAATGAATTGATAATATTATAAAATTAAAAAAATAAATTATATCAAATTAAAGTATAAGAATCAAATTCTCAATTTGAACATAATAAAATGATCAAAACCAAAATTTAATCATACACATTTCATTCTTACAATTTAAACAACAAATAAAATTGATTCAAAATTTTAAATTCATGTTTCCTAACTAAATATTAAAATAAGTTCGTTCGGCGTCTACAAGAATGATAACTCTCCAAGCTAGTATTTAATTATGTTCAATTAATTTCTTAAAATATTGTCTATACTCTACTAGCTACCTTGATGAATGTACGTGCGCAAATTTTTGCTATGTGCATTTTTTGTCTTCAAATTAGGTGGAATGCTTAACCAAGGATACTAAACTACAAAAAAAAAAAAATCAATCATGCAATTGTTATACTTAAACTAAGTTAAGTCACTATTGTATTTGTTGATACTGTGATACAATAAAGAAGAGAGTGGTGGATGTCACGAAGGCTGGTTCACCCAATCGGGACGGAGAGTCGGAGGTAGTAAAGAGTGATGGTGAGGAAACTGCCAAAGCTGTGATCTGGAAGTGGGATGACAATTGGCTTGGTATATCTAGAGAGTCGATTCTTTCTTCATTGTTCCTGAAGTTATTTATAGGCAAGGGTTCCATGTAAGATGATGTTAACATGTTGGACTTGCCATTTAGCTATCATTACGAAACACGTGCGGCGGATGTCTTCGATGGGACGAGCATGTCTGTGATGGGATAGATCCTGTCATTCAATTTGACTTGATGGTATAAAGTAGTTGAGCCCATGTGGTGTTTGGTAACCAATGACTCCCTGTTCCCTACGAAAGCCTGAAGACTCGAATATTAGATAGCTTACATTTTTTTGGATGGTCTCTCTAGAACGGAGGACTTGTGGGCGACTTCTCGATTTTCTATCAACTGGCTTACTATTTAGGTGTCCTTTTGGCTTTCCATGTGTCCTTACACAGATGGTGGTATAACAATGTTCCCCCAATTCAAGTTGAGAGGGGAGTTACAAAGTGGCTTTCTTCGAGACATCTTGTCCTCCTGGTCCTTTAACAACTTGTTCTGAATAGTGGTCTTACTTAATAGTGAAACATTGTAATAATACTTTTAAGATTCTACCATAAATGCACTCTAAGGATTGTGTTCCTAAGGAGTCGTGATAATGATGAACAATAGCCTTTTGGAACAAGTAGTGAGTTGCCATTGAATGTTGCTTGGTTTTCGAAACAATGAGTTTTGAGAGATAGGTTTATATATTCTTTGAGTGTTCTTCTTTGGGGTTACTTTAACTCATTTGTTTTTGAAATTTCTACAATCGTTCTTATCGTTTCTCTAGCCTTGGTTTATTTTTGCAATGATTTCTGCATTCTAGGAGTTTCTTTGCTTTTATTCATCTTATAGCTCTTCTTTTTGATATTGTTAGGGTTGCTTTTTGTTGTTTTTCTAGAAAAAATGACCAGGGGAGATGGATAGTCTGGGAAGACTTAGAGTAGAGGTGATGATTGTATTGATCGTGATTTGCCGAGAGGGGTGGTGAAGGATCGGAAAACTACCAAGAAAAAGTCTGAAAGGGTTATTGCTATGAAATCCAAATGGGGGAGCGATTAGCCTTATCTACCCATACTTTAACAACCCGTTGAAAGATGAAAAATTTGTTGATATGTCATGGGCTACTTGCAAAAAATCATAAGTATGAATTCAATATCTAAGAAGGGTCGCATAATCTGATTGATGTATTTGGCCCTGATTCTAATGACAGGAAGCCTAGGTTCTTCCTTCCGTTGTTTCTTCTTGAAGCAGGTTTTACTCTTCCCCTTTTGGATTTCATTCTGGATGTTATTTATGACTTCAACATGGCACTAGGGCAATTGACAAGTCTCTCTTAATGGTTATTAGTTGGTTTTTTTTATCATGTTTCACAAGAAAGGTGTATTCCTTTTCATCTGGATGTTTTGGTATATGTATTTCCTGCGGGAATTAAATAAGGAGAGGCTTCTTAGGTTGTTTGAGTTCTCCCCTTAAGCAACTTCTCCCCGTACGGGGAACCTGTTTTACAAGGAGGAGGTGACAATGAATGTTGATTACAGTAAGTGTATCATTGTAGAATTGAAGTTTGGTAAGAGATTTGGCTTTTCCATCGAATGGATGCGCCTCTCTACTAGGAAATGCTATTATCGTCCATGTTTACAAGATATTTCTAAGGCTCCCACTAGCTCAAGATGATAAGCCAAAAGGGGATATTGGTGCTCTCTCTTCAGATTACTTTAAGAAGTGTCTTCAAGTATTGTCTAGGGGAGAGAGGTGTTAACAGGTACACTACTCAAGACATAGTGAATGAATTTCAAAATGATGAGACTATGCCCTTGGCGACATATGCTTTCCCTTTTCATGTCAAATCTGGGATAGCTAGATGCCTTCAGGGGCTGACTTAAAAGCCTAGCTATATTACCAAGTTTTGCCATCTACATGATTGTATATGGGAGGTGCCACTAGATACCAGTCAAATTATCCCTTATATTCATGATGATCTTTAGTTAGATGCTTTATAACCTATTAATTTTGATGACAATGAGTTCGGCAATGGTTTTTCATATAATTGTTTTTTTCGTTATCACATGTATTTTTTATAAGGGGCAGCGCAAGAAGATCGTATTCAAGTTGTTCAACTCGAGAAATAAATATTTAGATCTGACTTGAAAAGAAGGAACCAAATGGATTTAGCAAAACAAAGAAAACAAAAAAAATTAAGAACAAATAATAAATATTCAAAATAATAAATAAATAAGCGATAGATTAAAAAGTGGAAGATGAATCGAATAAACCGACAGATATGATGGATAGATGGATAAGTATCCAATTGAACCATTTGAGATATAAACCCCAACTAATTCAATTAACGAATCTAATCAAACCTCCAAGAAATAATACTTGACAAATTGAAGGATGAAGAATGAATTCTCATGACCTCTTAGAGAAAATTGAGAAGAAAATTGTTTCTAAAAATCACAAGAAAGCAATCTTCCACAAAAGAGATAACTCCTAGAGTTGAAAACTTTATTAATGAAAAACAAACGTCTTCCTAATAAACAATTAAGAGACTTTTATATAAGCTAGCTAATTACATCCAAATAAAAGTCTCAAGTATAATGAAACTCTAACTAATTAACAAGTAGTTTTAAACTAACCTTTCTTGTTTGACTAAGAAATATAAAACTCCTAAACAACTTAAAATACTTTAAAAAATCCAAAATTAGAAATAAGTAAATAATAAAATAATAAAACCTAATAAATACAATATTGGGCTCATAAACAATAAAAATTAAACCTATAATTGAACCTAATATGATTTAAACACGAATTAAAGCCCAAAACTCATAATTTCTCGTAATAATTCCATCCAAAAATTATGTTTGCGCAGTCTTCACTAAAATAGTCATAAATTGAGTTTCCAAACTTGAAATCGAGCGATTCAAAGTGCGTTTTGAAGCTAAGAGATAGATATTTGAACACTATGAAGGCATCTCAACCCAAAAATATCTGGATTGGTCCTTGGTAGTTGATAGCCTTGAAATCTCCTAAGAGGCGATCGTCAAAAGAGATTGGCTTGGTGGGTAGCTGGTGTAGAAGAATCAATACAAACATTCTCAACCTCATCTTTTTTAGAAAACTTGGGCGCCATTTCATAGATATGAGAGAGTTTGCTTGCAGTATTCTCGATGATGATATATATTAGATGTTGATGGGTGGTTTGGGCAATGAAGGCTTGAATGACCCATTTATTTTTTACTCCTTCTATGATCATGATGGTTACATTGAAACATCATACATAATCATGAAGAGACTCATTTTCTTAGAAGATGGTCATTAAATAAGTTAGAGACTACTAAAGTGTTTTTTTTGGCCAAAAAGTGACTCATGAAATTCCAAACCAATTGCTTGAAAAAGTGGATGGATCTTCAGGGCAACGATAGGTACCACTATCGAGTTATTTATGAGAGGGTAATAAAGAAGGCTTTGCACTTGATTTCATCGGATGTACCTAAAATGTTTATGTGATTGCTATACCAGGCCAGATGGTCTTTCGGATCTCCCGATCCGTTCTACACAAACTTTATAAATTTGAATGATGCTTATGGTTGTTGAAGGCTTCTTGGGCAATAACTCGTAGGAGTAATTCCAGATAGATTCATCTGTTTTCATCCCATTCACTTCCTATATTAGTTCTACTTTGAATTTCTGAGTTGTTCTTTTATAGAGATGATATTGTTGCCTTAGAAATGTTGAGATGTGGCCAAGAGGTTAGCATTACTTCTATAAAGGTTGCCCAAATTGTTACATTCATGCTCTTCACGGAGTGTAGATTGGGCGTCATTTTCCTAAAATGCTAGGTTTTCTCACTTAGGGGCCTTTCGTGTAGCTCTCAACTCTATAATAAGCTGCTCGTTCTGGGTATTCCTTTGATCAAAGACGCGTTGTTGCTCTTATTGTTCCTTTAAGTGGTGCTCTTGTTGGGAAAATTACTATTCCAAATGTCGTAGTTTTTCTCGAGTTTCTCAATCATGAGGTTGAGGTCCTAAAGCCTGCTAATAAGAACTTAAATCTAGTAGGATGGAAGTCACAGTTGGCGAATGTAGTGTGGCGACAAGGCAAGCTATAACTTCTTGTAAGTAATGAGTTATTTGGTCAAAAAGTTTAGGAGAGGACACGCTTGGTTATGGTTGATGCTCTGTTGTAACTGGTGGAATCAACGTAGTTGAGGGAGTGATTCATGTTAGTGCAATAGGGGTGATAGGGTTTGAAATCAATGAATCATTCAATATCCTCACTAGCTGTTCTAAGGTGGGAAGGAGGACACGCAAACACTACAAAAGTGTTCCTATAAGGTCAGAAGAAGAAGGAATCTAGATAGAGTTCAAACTAGTGGAAATTCTTGAAATAGACAAGATGAAGGTGTCGGGTGAAGCGGAGGAGTTGATCTAATTGGCTGGGTTATTGGTGTGGCTGGTTAGGTCGACGAGGGTGCCACACTAGGATTGCGAAGCCATAAGGTCCACGTTCTTCGCACCAATTGTTGATACCGTGATACAACAAGGAAGAGAGAATGGTGAGAGAGTGGTGGATGTCACAGAAGCTAGTTCACCTAGCTGAGGCGGAGAGTCGAAGGTAGTAAAGAATGATGGTGAGGAAAGTGCTAAGGTTGTAAGCTAGAGGTGGGATGACAAAATGTTGGCTTGGTATATCTAGAGAGTTGATAATTTCTTTATCGGTCCTAGAGGTATTTATTGGTGAGGGTCCTGTGTAAGATGATGTTAACGTGTTGGACTTGCCATCTAACGATCATTACAGAACGTGTGGGTGAATGTCTTTGATGGGATGTGGATGTTTGTGATGGGGTAGGTCTTGTTATTCACTTTGACTTGATGGTATAAAGTAGTTGAGTTAATTTGTTGTTTGGTGACCAACGACTTCATATTCCCAATAGAAGCTTGAGGACTCAGATATCAAATGGCTTTCATTTGTCCGGGTAGCCTCTCTATAAGGGAAGACTTGTGTGCGACTTCTAAGTTTGTAACCAATTGGCTTACCGTTAAGTTGTCCTTTTGGCTTGCCACATGTTCTTACACGGATGGTGGTATAATAATATTAATGGACGTATTAGTTTTGTATTGATATTAGTATTGGTATGTTTCGGTGTAATGTTTCGAGTTTATCGATGTTTTTATATATTTTTGGGAGGGATCCACTTACATTGGTGTAAAATTAGTTATAAAACTAGAGTAGTTTTATACACTTTAATAACTTGTTGTTTGATTAATATTTTAATAATCCAACCATCATATTTCACATTCCATTTATATAGATAATGCATATCATGTAACAGCCCGTTTTTGGGTCAAATTGGAACAGTGGTTTTGGGACCATAAATTTGATGTTCAAATATTAGTTTTTTTATTATTTTAATTTTTACAGCATGTTAGTAGAGTCATATGAAAATTTCATTAAGAAAATTTATCGTTTGCATGCTTAATTCGATAAAAAGGACTAAATTGTAAATGGTACAAAACTGGAGTTCTATAAGCTAAAGATATTTAAAAGCTATGAAATTAAATGGTTTGAGAGTTTATGTTGTAATTAAACCATTGACATGTTGAGTGGACAAATATGGACATTTATTAGGTGATTTTAAAGATTATATATCAAGGTTAATTAAGTAAATTAGTAAAAAGTAATTAAAATAAGATAAAGAAAAGAAAGATATCATCTTTCTTCCATCTTCACCACTGAAAATCAAAGAAGAAAAACACCATGGAAGCATGCTAGGTTCGGCCATGGCATTCTAGCTTGCATGTAAGTCATTTTTATCCTGTTTTTAATGATTTCTATGTTTTTGAGATCGTTGCTTTGTATTCTAGCTAGCTCATGCCTTAATTTTCGAATTTGATGATGATTTTGTGAAATGCCATCGATGAATATTCAAGCTTTTTGTTGTTTTATGATGAAAAATAAATATTTGTTTATAGATTATGATATTTTATAAAGTGATTTTTGATGAAAATCCAAATTAGGGATTTATTTGTGAAATTTGCAAATTGAGGAGTTGAAATGTGAAATAAATGGAAATAATGGGCTACTAGAGACCTAGGGAAGATTAGCAAAGCATGGGTTTAATGAAATTATGTTTATTTTGTGTTGTTTTGAAATAGGGACTAAATTGAGAAAATGTGAAAGTTTAGGGGCAAATGTGTAAAATAGCATTAATGTGTGTTTTGGACTAAATTGAATAAATAGTTGATTAAATAAGCTGATTTGATAATATATAGATCAAGATATGTCGAGATTGGGATTAGATCAGGAAAAAGGAAAAGCGGATGAATAGTCGATAATTTCAATCCGAGCAACTAGAGGTAAGTTCATATAATTAGAATTGAACTTTCATTTAATTGCAATTGTATGAAATGAATATGTATATACATATGTGAATTGAATGGTTGAAATAAACGATATTGAATTGCTTAATTTGAAATGTATTGAGTAATACCAATCCCCGTTTGAACTATGGAAAATTGTAGGATACGAGTGACATGTCACTAGGGTTACCGTTTTGGTCGAGCTCCTGCATTTGTTGCAGACTCACCACAGCTCGTATGAGCTTACCAATATATCAGCTCTTATGAGCTTACCATTTCAGCTCGATAGAGCTTACCATTCTTCAGCTCGGAATGAGCTTACCGATCATGGCTCGAAAGAGCGAAAATGATAATGAATTGACAGATTACCGATTAATGCACATAGTGTGTATTACCCGAGTATCCTTCGATGTTTCATTAGGTTTAACGGACATTATATTGTTATCGATTATATGATTGAGAATGAAATGGAATATGATCTATGTGAATTGTATAGATGAAATATGATATGTGTTATGAGGATGTATGGAACTGGAAACGAAATTTTATGAAATGTATGAAAGAAATCATGAAAGAGTAAAATTTGCAATAAAACAGTTTTGGACAGCAGCAGTTGTATAACTTTGAAAAATTATTAAAAATTTTCGGAATCGCATTAGAGGTTGAATAAGACATGAAATTAAAGCTTATTGAGTCTAGTTTCACATAGAAGAAACGATGTAAGCAAAAGAATCTCGTATTATGAGATATTTGAATTTTTGTGACATAAGGTCAGAATGATTTCGGAATCCCCTGTTCTGACTTTGGAAAATCATTAAAAATTGTATAAAATTAATTATGGGTTATAATTTATATGATTAAAATTCTTAATGAGTATATTTTCAATATAAATAAATGAGAATATCATTTGAATCCCTTACTAAGAGATAATTAATTTTTAGAGAAGAAGGGTCGGGACTGTTAGACAGCAGAATAGGGACGACTTTGAAGAATTAACTGTACTTATTTGCTAAACCAAAAACTTTAAAACTTTTATGGTAAGAAGATATGTGAGTCTAGTTTCGGGAAAATCAAGCGGATCTTAATTTGGAGTTTCGTAGCGCAAGATATAAATAATTTAGTGACTATGACTTGAGTAGACAGCTTGATGTGAACATGAGTAAATAGTGGAACTATGTGCAATTTTGATTGCATTATCTTGAGAACATGTTGTGAGGATTGGTAAAAGCATGTTAACAGATTTCTTATTATTTATATATCAACTTACTAAGCTTTAATGCTTACTCAGTTTATTTCTTCGTGTTTTATAGAGGTTCGTTATCTAGCTCGATTCGGATGACGTCGGAGATAAGCATCACGCTATCCAGCCAATTTCTCGTTACTTTTGAACTCATGGAAGTTGTGTAAATATGGCATGTATAGGCTAGTTTATGGGAATATGTTAGTTACTTTAGCTTATTGTAAAGTTATGTGTTTTGATGTTCTTAAGCCATGAGATTTGGCTTAGTTGTTATAATGATCAAATGTGTATAAGATGATATGTTTTGGCAAGTTTGCTTATGAAGGATTTGATGCATATGATAATATTGGTATGTGATGAGTTGGTGAATTGGAAAATGCTTGAATGTTATTTGATATTAGGATAGGTATGAGGTTGAATCATATGAGTTTGATATTTGTTAAATGTTTGATGAATTACCGATCTGAACTGAGTTGAAAGTTTGGTAATGCCTCTTAACCTATTTTGGCGACGGTTACGGGTTAAAGATGTTACATATCAAGTTTGGACTAAATTAAAATTTTCTAACTATTTGTTTTATACAAGTCGATAGTGGTCAAAACACACTAGAATGATTGAAATGCATTGAAAACCTGACCATAATAGAATTTAAACTACTTGTCACTAGTTTAGGTTTAGAACAACACGTACCAACCAGTACTGTACTGACTATCATAACATCGACGGACCCAAAGGGCTTCGTAGTGTCCTTGATTGAAAAAAATGAATAAATTACATGTTCACCCATCGTATAATTTATAATTCAATTTAAGTCTTTGTTTTTTTTTTGTTATTTTACTTTGACATCAACAATATATAATTTCATAAAAGAAATTTTTTGATTTCACCCCTACTTAATTCTATGAAATCAATTAAGCTCCATAAATAGGTATCAAAGTTGTTAGTATGGTATGTCAAATTATATATCAACCATTTGTAAATTATATGAATGTTCATGCTGATTTGATATTTATGGGGTCTCATATGAAGACAAACTGCCTAATCTCATTCCTTAACAGATCATATCATTGGAACATATGACAAATTTTAGTATGATGAAACTTGACTTCTCCATAAAATTAGTACAATGAGTTGTTCACACCCGACAATAGCGATATCATTTGTCTTTCATACATAATTCAATAAAATTGACAACATGTTTGTTCATTATCACTTAATTAATTTTTACTATGCATGTAGAGGCGTTCATAGGTCGAATTTAGGCCGGGTCTAATTATGATATTAATATATTTTATATTTATTTAAAGCCTGACATAGCTCGAAATATAGGCTTAAAATTTTACCTAAACTCGCCCATATCGGTTAAAGACTAACCCAAGCTCGTTTTAGGCTTGCCCATATTATTTTTTAAAATTTTTAAAATATATATTTATATTATATTATTTTAATATTTAATAATTTTATACATTTTTATTTATGGAATTTTTTTTATAATCATCTTAACAATATTTTAATGTTTGCATTAGAGTAGTATTACATATTTAGTATAAGTTTATTTTTTTAATGTGTTCTACATTACATAATATATAAATATAATATAATATAAAGTATTATAAACTTAAAAAGGGTCGGGCCGAGCTAGGCTCGGGCCTTGAACATTCAAGCTTCAACCCGACCCATATTTTAACCAGACTTAATTTTTTTGCCCAAGCCCATTTTTCGGGACTAACATTTTTACCCAAACCCTCCCAAATTTCAGGCGGACCTTCGGGCTTGGACGGATAGCTCGACTAATGAACAGGTCTATGCATGAGATCATCCCAACCCAGGCTTATTAATGAAAAAAAAGTTAATCATGCTTCCTTCTATATACTTTTCGAATATTTGACATTATAAAATATGTACTTTTTTTTAGAATTTAACTCTTACACTTATTTGATTTGAAAATTAAAAGCTAATTGATAATAAAATTAATATATTTCTATTAAATATGAAAATTTGACACTAATATTTGACGAAGTTATTTAAAAATTAAAGTCCAATTTGATAACAGATATTCAAATTTAATAGAATTCAGTTAACAATGTTATCGATTAGAATTTAGTTCTTAAGGAGTGGAAGATAGAAATCTTTTGTCCAAACCTAAACCTATATAAGTTGAATTTATTGACCCTCAAAATTTAGCTCAAATCTATAACCCTAAATTATTACAACAACAATAATATTAATTAAACTAACACTAAAAAAATTGAAAAATCTTATTGGATTATGATTTGCTATTTCTCCAACAACAATAATACATAAAATCTACTAGTAAATATAAATACTAAACAAGATATGATATACAAGTGGCACATGTTAAATATTGATAGATAAAATTGAAAGATAAAGATAACTATAAGGTACGAAAAAATAAAGATGGTTAGTAACTAAAGTATAAAGTGGTTGGACCGTCATTTTATCAACCAAAAATAATGATTGGAGGTAAGGAATTTAGAGCATAATTAAAATGATTAGAACGGTGACCTTTAAAAGTTCTTAACTAAATGCCCCAATTACGTGCCACTACTTGTGACATTTTCTCATAATAAAGTTAAAAAGAAAATCTCAAATCTCAATGGTAAATACCTGTTTTTTTAATGAAATTTTAATTTTTTTAAAAAATGAAATAATTCGGTTTGTTATTATGTTGTGTTAAAAAGTTTGATTCAACTTCTTAACATCTAAAGAAGTGACCAAACTTAAGTGGCAATGTTCGTCATATTTATTGACCATTAAAAAGTACAGTTCACATCATACAAGAAAAATGTCTAGAAGAGATATTGACATGACTATTTATTACAAAAATAGCTTAGCTACAACCATACATTAGCGTTTCACATTTATACTTGCTATGATCTAAGGATGAAAGCGAAGACATAGTAATTATGAAGAGGAAGTACTAAATGGAATTTGAGTTTAAATTATCGAAACAGCGGTTCAGAATTTTCTATTATATTTTAAATATTGCTATGATTTTACATTTTTTACATTGTTCAATTTTTGATGCATAGCCCATCATCTTTGTTTTTGGGGTGGTTTAGGAGTTGAAAGGGTGAAACTCTTTGTTCATCTATGTTATGTTATTGAGTTGGTGTTATCTTTAATTGGGTTGTTATCTCTCTAATGAATTTATCAAAAGATATTTTTTTAGGGTAGTTTTTTTTGTTAATAAAATCTTAAAAAAAAGTACTTATTGTTCCGATTGAAACCACTTTTTGTTATTATATTATTTTTTAATTTGTTACATATAATTTTAGTATCTAAATAAATGATTAAGGCTTTTCAATTTGTAAGCGATAAGGAATTTGATGCTCTTTAAATAGCGTTTTGGATTTAAGTCTTGCATATAGAGAAAATAGTATTAGTAAAACTTATAATTATTCCGATCTTTGCTTTAACTCCAAATTTAACCGAAAACCGAAGGTCTTTGAGATAAAATAAAATGAAAGGAGGTGAATGGAAGGGTAGTTTAAGAGGTGGTTTTCTAGGGAGATTTTAAGGTCGAAGGTCATAGTTTTGATGGAGGCATGTCCCCTGCACTCTAGTTGCCCACAACGTCCATTTGGGCCCCTACTCCCTTTTGTCACCCACAATATAGAACCTCCACCCTATTCCCTAATACAATCTCGTTTCACTATCTATCTAGGTAAGCTGGCTCTTCTCGAAGCGTAGTAAACCTAAAATACCCCCTTTACCAATCACCACACTTGCCCCCATCATAAACACGCATAAACTTTCATTGCATCTTTTGGTCTATTTATGTACCACAACATACACACACATATATAGACATATATGCAAAGTTCATTTGGTATATATCATCACTTATTATTTCTCTCTCGATATTCCTCTACTTATATAGTTTCCATCTTTGTTAAAATGCCGGAAAACATGAACATATCTGTAAACGGACAATCCCAAGTCCCTCCTGGATTCCGATTTCATCCCACCGAAGAGGAGCTCTTACAATACTATCTCCGAAAGAAGGTTTCTTATGAGAAGATCGATTTAGATGTGATTCGAGAGGTTGATCTTAACAAGCTCGAGCCATGGGATATTCAAGGTACATATCTGCGTGTGTGTGTGTGTGTGTGCGTAGTACCATGATTTATGTTCCACTGTTATTTACAGAGAGGTGCAAGATTGGAACTACGCCGCAGAATGATTGGTATTTTTTTAGCCACAAAGACAAGAAGTACCCGACCGGGACTCGGACTAACCGTGCCACGGCGGCGGGTTTTTGGAAAGCCACCGGCCGTGACAAGGTCATATATAGCAACTGCCGGCGGATTGGAATGAGGAAGACGTTGGTGTTTTACAAAGGGAGAGCTCCTCATGGTCAAAAATCTTATTGGATCATGCATGAATATAGACTAGACGATAACATCGTTGAAACCAACGTAAGCCTTTTAAAGCTCAAATTTACGTCATAATATTAAAAAAAATTGTCATAGGGTCCTAAAATATATTTTGATGCTATTTTTAGTTCGTTAAAATAATAAATAGTACATTTTTTTTAATGAAGGTGTCAAATGGTTTGATGGAGGGGACACAAGAAGAAGGATGGGTGGTATGTCGTATTTTTAAGAAGAAAAATCATCATAAAACCCTAGAAAACCCTATTAGCACATCCTTGTCTGAAAAAACCAGGAACCTGCATATGTTCAACACATGTAGTGAAGGAGCCTTGGAACATATACTTGAATACATGGGAAGGAGTTGTAAGGAAGACAATGAAGCAAATAATAACAACACGAGATTTGTCATGTCCATGGAGCTTGCTATCAACAACAATGGCTACTATGACTCCTTCACGAAGCTGCCAAGTCTAGACAGTCCAAACTCAGCCGGCAGTTACCAACCCATTATGACAGAAAACGAAGGTTCAATCGTCAACTCGGTGAGTGGTGGTGATTTCAACTCGGTTTATAACAATGACTCAGGGCTAACCAACTGGGCAGCACTCGACCGACTCGTAGCTTCACATCTCAATGGACAAACGGAGACATCGAGACAACTGGCTTGTTTCAATGACCAACAGATGGCCTACTGCAATAACACCAACAGCACTGATCATCAAGATCTTGAATTACCAGCCGTTCGATCAACATCACCACCACCATCATCATCAATAGACATCTGGACTAGTTTCACTACCAGATCATCATCTTTATCATCATCCGTTATCGACCCACTATGCCACGTGGTTAATGCTAGTGTATAACAAAATCTATAATCATACCTTAGTACCTAAAGTCACAAAGTTATTATTATTAGAGTATTACATCACAGTTATGTTGATGAAATATATATAAATAAAAATTAAAAAAAGGGAAATTTATTCTTAGATGGGATGCCATTGTCAACCATCATCTTTACTTTAATTAATCAATATGTCCACCATTTTTTTTCATAATTTTTCTCTCTCGTCTAGCAAGAAAACTCTAGGTGATTTGATAATTATCTCTTCTCTAACACCAAGAAAAAAAAAATCTGAATTAACCTTTCTTTTCTATCTCCTAGGTACAATGATCATCAAGGTGGCCATATATTCCTATTTATCCCTTCAACCACATGACTTGTCGGATTGTTTTAGGTGTTTGAAGACATTCTCAATGGACCATTTATTTTTGATTTGAAGGACAAAAATGTTAACCATTATTTTAACAGTTGTTGACATTGACTAGTGTATTAGAGCATGATTACTTGGTAGGTTAAACTTTTTTATTGTACAAATGGGTTGATCACATTTGTTGAGAGAAGGGAGAATGTTCTAATGATATTGATGAAAGTGTTAAAAATGTTGCCTCATTACTTGACCACCATTGGTTCTTGTTAGGAAAAAAGGGACGTTAATGATTAATTTGCTAAAACGAGGGGGTCCCTTTTGTATTCATCCAATGAATCAATTATTCTTTCAAAATGTTTTGAGCATTTAAAATAAAATAAAATCCAATAAAGAGGCCAGCGGGATTCTAGGCCATGCCACCAACCATGGGATACGAAAAAAAAAACTTATAAAAGGTTTACTTACCTACGTACTTCATATCCGACCCGACAACCTCCAATTTGTTCGTACAATGTCTCAAAAAAGCCTCTTCACTTTTTCTTTTTTGTATTAAGCTTTCACTGTGTATACAGCATGGTTCTAGGGCCAATCAATGAATAAATTATTATAAAGTTTTCAAAATAGAAAGAATCGGTTCAATCCTTCAATATAATATAACAAAAATTATATTTTAAAATAACAATAATTGTTCGTTTTAAATCAATTTGCGTTAGACATTAATAATTATGGATAGATTTGAACAAAATTCAATATTTATATTTTGAACAGTTGAGTTTATAAAACTATGTATGATGGTGATATCATATAAATTAGACCACTCATAAACACTTCTAATATGTAGAGGCAAAACCCAAATTTTTATAACAAGATGGAATTAAAATTTCCCTCTCAAACATCTTGAAGAATATGAAGAAGACGTGAGAAGTAGGAAATTAAAGACAGTATTCCTTAATCATGGATTAAGCCTCGGGTTTCTCCAAATTGATTCCCCTAATTCTTATTATCTCAGACATTTTGTCAAACACAAATTTAACTTTTGCATTAAAAAAAGGGATGTTGCACCTTTTTGCACTTAGCCATGGTGTCTAACTATTTTTGGATTAAAATAATTCAATGTTTAGCCATGGGTTGATACATGCATTTATTAGCTAAACGATGAAGTGACTGTTTAGAGAGTAATTGAATTAAAGATACTTACACATTATTCTAATTATAAACCATTATAATTTTTTAAATAGAGTATAATTATATTGTAATTTTATAAAAAATTAATAGGATGATAATTTTTTTAAACAATAAAAATTAAAATTAAATCATCATATATATATTATGTTAGTTCAAAAAAGTAGTTGATAATATGATTACTAATAAAAATAACAAGAAAAATAACATAATATGCAATTTTATCCAAGTATTCTAGTGTTTCATATTTGTTGGGTTATTCCCTCTTTAATATTTAACATAAGCTCCTTCTAATCAAATGTTGGTTTTTGATCGAGTTCATCATCATCATCTGAATCTATATCAAAGATTATCAAAAAGAAAAAAAAAATCTTCCATGTACTCTTCGAAGTATAAATTATCGTAAATCCTCCTATGAATGAAGTATAAGTATGCAACATGCTAGTACAATCCAACCTTTTTTTTATGATATACTAAGGTGATGTTAATATGAGAAATATTTTTTTAGAACAAAAAATGTCCTTTCAATCACATTTCAAAGCCTTGAATGTCTCAAATTAAAGAGTTCACGAGTCGTCTCTGATGCTTGTGTCTAGCTCCATTCTCTCAAATGGTATCATACCCCACGATATGGTGCAAGAAAACTTTTTGTATTTGTATAATTAACATGTACCACATAATATTTGGGTTCATAGTACAAATAGTCCATAGCTTTAATCATAAAAACTTATATAAACTTAATTTGGAGAAATGCTAAGTTATAGCCCTTTTTATCATATGTAAATTAAGTCAAAAATAAAATAAAATTTATAATATATAACCTTTATGAAAAAAAAGTTTTTATAGTGTCCGATAACTTTTATAACTCTTCTTATAAATAATATATATTTTTTCCATAATTTTAGAAAGTTATCTTTTCACAAATAAGTTATGATAAAAAAAACTATTACATTTTTTTTACGAATAGGTATATTATTTTTATAATATATAACATTGACACATAAATAAGTTAGGTTTATACTTCTTTACCATAACTTTTTATAAATAAATATATTATTTTTTATAATAAATTTATTGATCATAGCTTTAAAAAAATCGAATTTAAATAATATAATTTTTTTCATACCATTATAAAATACACATAAATTATTTTTATAATTTAATTTTTAAGATTTATAATATAATTAATCTTCGGTCATACCCATCTCAAATACTCATACATGTTCATGCTTATAATATAAAAATTTATAACTTAAACTTGTATAAAAATTAACTTTTTTATGGTTGTAATTACATCTATTGTCACTCTTCCCTTAATAATTGAAAAGCGTAATTAAGGTGCCCCAATTACACCAAATTTAATGGGACCTGCCAATTACAATAATTATTCAAACATGTCACATTATATAATTACAAGTAATTAATTCCAAATCTAATTACTTGTTCTTACTAAATTTATAGTGGTAAAATAAAGAATAATTATTTTTAAAGAGGCTTTGGATTCTTGATAGGATCTTGGGGATTTGTAAATTTTATTTAATTTACATTTGTTGAGTTAATTATGTTGCATTTTTAAATAGAAAATTAGGGTAGGTAAGGTTTTCGATTCTAAATATAAGGTTTTAATGGTAATTATTTGATATACTTGGTAAAGTTTTTAGATTTCATAAGTGGGTTGAAAGTATGACAAATGTCACATTTATGTATTATTTAACTTTTTATTATACCGTTAATTCACTTGTGGAGTTTAAAAAACTCCACGGTGGTGTTCTATTTGGCTTTAACTTGCATGAATTCTATGTGGGCTGTGTGAGGAATTTTTTTTATTTTAAAAATATATAATCCGGTTTAATATAATTTCTTTGACAATATTATCAATTGGACTTTAATCATTAAATTAAATTAGCAAAAATATCAAATGTTTAGAATTAAAAGTAAAAAGATTAAATTTCAAATGTGTAAAGAGTGTAGATGATAAAGCATAATTACACTAACATGAAACTATATACCATTATTTTTTAGAGTATATAAGTACAAATACAATACAATATAATTATATAAACTTGTTCATATAGTTACGAAATAAAATCGAACCAATATAAAACATGTACTATAACGGATCAAAATCCACCCAACTTAAATACTTAAACACTCAAATATAGTATATAATTACAAATGAAGAAAAGTAGTTTAAGTCAAACATCAATTCCACCTTTTTTATCTCTTGTAATTAAACTAGTCATTGCATTCTCACTGTATGCTACAACCCCAACACTGAAATCGATAGGATACCAAACTGCGAAGATATAAAGTAATAAAGTGGATGTGTCAATTAATGTTTGCTAATGCATCTCTAAAGTTTGAAACCGTTAACCCGTAACTCAGACAACAAATTACACTGGTTAAAAGTCAGCATCTGACAAGCCCTGTAATAGATTCTTCTTGCTTTGATTACAAAGCCCTTTTCCCTACGCGGCAATTAAAAACAAGAAAAGGAAAATCACAGATTCCATGGTACAAAATCAAAACAACATGGAGGGTAAATCATATAGGTTAAAGTTGAGAAGCCGATAATACAGAGATTCTTTGTCGCTAATCACCCCTCCAAAATGCTTTTCTCTCCTCCTTATGTTTGTCTTATGGTTGATATATTATACCCAAATTTTTTTTTTAAATGATTTTAATAAGGTGGGAATTTGGGTGCTGTATTATCCCATCAACTTTTATTTTTTCCCCAAAGAAAAAAGTTCCACTAAAAGACATTTAAACCAATATGGCAATATGTCATTATTTGTATTGTCTATTCTCAATGAAAGAACAATATTTGTGGTAACCGCCTTTGTGGGGATCAATTTTGATGTCCCTCAAATATTTTGATAGAAAAAAGTAATATTGTTATTTAAAAATTTAATCGAAATTTAATATAATTAGGAAATTTGAGTGAGTTAAAAGTTATTATCCAAGTCAACCACTTGTTTTTCCTCCATAATAGATGACAATGGAAAAAAAATGGGTTGAAGCTGTCATGCAAAACTTAAAACTTGATTATGAATCAATTTGCATGAAATTGCAAGTCATGGAAAAAAAAAACAACCTTTAACGTCACTAAGCCACAAGTATGAAAGTGGAGGCAAAGCGGAGATAAGGGATTTGGTGCCGACAAGGGCTGAAACAAGGCCAAGATCAACGTCGATGGGTCATAAGGGTTATAGTCAAAGTTGGAACAGCTAAATCACAATTAGAGATGAAATCATGAAAACTAGAGTTAATCATGTTAGGTAAGTGTGGGGTCGGACCGTTCGGGCAAAGTGTTAGGTCTATGTCAAAATAGGGAGCACGTTGAATAATTTTAATTTGTGGTTGGATTAAAAAGGGATAGCTTTGGAAGATTTTTCATTTTTTTTCTTTTTTGAAAATAACAAGGTTGGAGAATCAAATCTCCGAGGATATTTGATGAGATTAAAAAGTATTAGAGGTAGCGTGTTTAAATTTAGATACTTACCAAAATAAAATTTACTCGAAAAAGATTTATTATAGAAGTGGTAGGTAGAGTATTATCTACAGAGATCGATAATAACTTTATTCGTCCAAGTAAAAACAAGTAAAGTAGAGCTAACAAACGGACGGGTTCAAATCGGGTTTACTTCGAGCTTCGATTTTCTTGGGGTCAGGTCAACTTGTGCTCAAAATTTTCTGGGCTCGAATTTTCTTAGGCTTGGATATGTTACAGGCTCAAATTTTCTCATGCTTGGGCCCCATCAGACTTATTTTTTTTTTTGGATTTGGGCTAGAATCAATCTGGGCAGGTTCAAATAATTTTGAATTTTATAAGTTATAAATATTTTATTTTTAAATGTAATAATTCATTTTATTTTTATACGATAACAATATAATTCAAATTTGACTTATAAAAAGCATTAATTATATATATTTAATAAATTTATTTTATATAAAATAATTAAAGTGCTTATTATATGTAAAATTGATTATTATATGATATTATATGAATTAACGAAAATACCTCTTATTATTTATTATTATATTATATTGAAAAATTGAGTAAAATTTTTTATTTTTCTTATTAAATTTATAAATACGATACTCATATTCTAAAATATTTATTCCAAAACCAAATTAATTTTACTAGGCCTAAACCCAAATAATATGTTCATTATTGTCCAAACTCAAAATAAATAATTGTAGCCCAAATCTCAAGTCCAAAATACCCAACTACAAATTGTAAAAGTTAAAGCCCAATTCAGAATCTAATTTAATAAAAATAATATTTTATTAATATATTAGACTTTTAATTATATTTTATGCATTACTAGTTATAATTATAAACATGTATTTTAATATACTAAATTACACATAACTATTGATGCTATATATTATATTATAATCTATAATATAATATTTATATATATATTAACACTTATAAAATATATTATTTCATTATATAATATTATATCACATACTATAATAGTAGAATAGTACATAATATATTCATTATTATGCTCTAAGTCCCTATACTTTTTGTACATTTAAAAATTAACCCTCATACTATATTATATAATGATATATCATATTATGTAATATATTTATAGTTTATGTATATGCATTGATGACTAAACATTACAATATCATGTAATGCTATATTCTTTTATTATAATCTATGTTATAATAATAGTTATATATGTATTAATATTTTCAGTAATAGTTATATATTATATTATTTTATGTATTAGTAATATATGAATTTAGTATATTGGTTTAAGGATCTAACCGTTAGGTAATCAATTTTGGTTTCGATAATATTTATATAATATATTATAGTATCATTAAATTTTAATTTTATAGATTTTAATAATTTTTAATTTTATATATTTATTATAAATATAATTATAGTATTAAAAATATTTTACATTAAGTTAATGTTTTTAAAAATTTATTTCACTTTATAATTTAACATGAAAAATTATTATTAATTACTTTTCCTATTAATAAAATTTTAATGTAAATATGCAAGGCTTATAAATACATTTTCAAAAAATAAAGAATTATAATTTATTTATTACTTTTATTTTAAGTAATAACATAAAATTGTATTGATTATTAAGTTTTATTATGGTTGCTCAATTATAAATTTAGGCCTTTCGAGCCTTAGGTCGGATTTATCTCAGGCTTGGGCCAAATTGATCTCGGGCTTGGATCTATTATGAACTCGAGCTTTCTTGGACTCAGATCGTTACAAGCTCGGATCGACACATACAGGCTTTTGGGCTCAGGCTTGTTTTGCTAGCTCTAATTGAAATGTTTTTTTTATTAAATTGAAAACTAAAATTAAATTAAAAATAATTTAAATTGAACGCTTAAAACAAAGAAGACAATAATTAAAAGCTTTTAGAAAAAACTCTAGCCAAATGTGAATCTTTGTTTGATTTATGAATTCAATCATCGACTTAAATATAACTTCAATGCCTTTAGTAAATTAGTTTTAGTTGTTAACACTAGTCAACCAATCTCTCATTACTTGTTTAGTAACCAATAGACAACTCGTTTGATATGACTTCCCTAACTAATTAATAACCTCGCAACTCAATGCCGAAAATTTAACTTACTAAAAACATTAAGAACTAGGAAGAATATGATATGAGCAGTAGCCAATGGTAGAAAAAAAACATGATATGAACACCCAAGTCACACCAACTCCTTCCCATTTTTGTTGATTTCGATAGAATGGTTTAATTACCAAAATAGCCCTCTAAAGTTTGCTTAATCTTACCATTTAGTCCTTATCCTAATCATAATAGGATTTTAATTATCAAACTTATCTAGAATTCATATCTTATCCTTCTTCAATATTCAAATAGAATTAAAGTTCCATCACCTTTTTATCTTATTATCCTAACTAGAATTCAAATTACTTTTTTTCGAATCTTAATAGAATTTATCTTCCTTATTTCTATTATTCCCCTTTTCTTCTTCCCCTTTTCCTTTGAAAATATTTTTTCTCCATTGTTGATAATTATTTTTGTTCCCGAATCAAAATCTATTCTCGTCAATTACATCCCAAATTTTCATCAAAATTTTGACCCTTGTAGGAGATTGGATTGAGCTTGAACGAAGGGTAATCACTCGAGACCTCAGAAAAGTCAGGTGTTTGTTCTTTTACGAAAAATTGAGTCAAAATTCGAAATTCCCCAGTCGCGCAGGGCCTACCACACGGGCGTATGGCCTGCTCACATGGATCACACGACCTTACACACGACCATATCCCCCTGTCTCCCTGCGCATCTTTATTTTGCAGACGGCCTGGAGCTACGCACACGGTTCGGTCACATGTATGGCTCTTGCACTTCATCCATTCTGTAACGCCCTAAAATTGAGATTTAATTGTAAGAATCTACAGTAATTAATTTTTGTATCTGTGGTTCTATGTTCTGCTATTGTGGTAAAGGTTGAGAGTTCGAGTCGCATCGTTAGAATTTTTATTGTTTTTAAAACAACCCTATCCATTTGTTATATACTTAAGTGCAATTCTGTGTAAATTTGTGTCAAGAATGAGCCTGGTGGTTCACTGGTTAAGCATCTGTATTTTGTCTGATTGTAAGTTCGAATCCAATCGTATACGTTAGGAGAAATTTTTGCATGTTGTCCGAAAACTGGATGGTGGTTAAAACAAATTTTTAAAACGTTCTTTTCTTTTTCTTCCTTTCCTCTTACATTCCTTTTTTTCCCTTTCTCTTTTCTTTTCCTCTTCTTTTACTTTTGTTTTTTTGTACATATCGTGAGCATGGTTTTCGATTGTTAGACTCCTCATTTTGATCTATTGTACAAGTCAGGTAAGTTTGTTTCTGTAATGTCGATTGTAGTAATTCATTAAGAATTCTAAGAACGATGATGTCGTGTTGTTGGTGGTATGCGTTAATGAATAATTTCGTGTTGTTAAGCAATGTTGGTTCCTTATTTTAGGAATAGGTGTTGGACGTGGTGAATCTCGGTAGGATAATTTGAGTAGTCGCGAGTACTCTTTCGGTAAGTGACGTTTCATTAAAGATTTTGTGTCAAAATTTTTAACATAAACTTCTGTGTTTAATTGTGTTCCGTTATCGTTAAATTTGGTTGTTTGAATGATTGGATGGTTGTTTTAGGCTTTAGGGATACTCCACGTTCGTTTTGCTTCAAAATCTCGTTAGGTGCGTGCTGAAAACCTTAAATTTTTACGAGTTTCAGTCGTCAAAAAATGTAGCTGTCGATGCTACACGGCCAGGCATACAGACGTGTGACCAGGCCGTGTGGGTGGCGTATAACTCACTTTTCATCAATTTGGAGCCACACGGGCACGTATGTGCCCATATTAGTGCAGGGTGCAAACGGACAAAAGACACGGGCGTGTGTCTAGGTCGTGTAACTCACTATTTGTGACTTAAGACCATACGAGCAAGCGTACGAGCATGTTTTCGAGCTGTGCGAGTCACATGAGCGAGGACATAGCCATGTGTCTAGGCCATGTAACTCTTTGTTTACGTTTTAGAACCACACGATCAGAGGACATGGGCGTTTCTTCAGGCTGTGTGGCATATAAAAAGGTCCCGAAACCTATTTTTAAGGCTGTAAATGTTGCTTAAGATTGATATTAACTTCCCCACTGTATGAATGATCTGAATTTGACTGAACGAGAACTCTCTGATACTCTGTAACAGATGTATGATTACCATAACCGCATGTGTAGTTTGATATTTCATCTGATATTGAATTGTGTTATCTACTTGTGAAATAATTTAGAATAACTGAATATATATTGTGGATATCTATACTCTGCATCTGCATGAGTTGGGATATTGTGAAGTAGAAAGTAATATGCTCTAAACTAGTGGCTAAGCCACCATGTGTATAATTCTGATTCTGGAGCTTCGTCGCATTATGATCTAGCAGCTAAGTTGCGTTCCTGTAAACGTGTTAGATAGACACTTTATGGTCTGTAGGGTTGGTTGGGCATTGAACGCCCTTAACGATGTGTTGGGATGGCTGAAGATGGTGTGTAGCGAATGGGGGTTAGGGATATCTGTATCTGAATTTGATCTGTTATGTATATGAAACTGAAATTGTTTCTGCATCTATAATTAATCTGTCTCGAATATGAATTAGAAATACTTCTGTTACGAAATCGAATCTTTAAATTTGGAAACTATTTGATACATGTGTTTTAGTTGAACAAACTTCTTTTACGCACTAAGTTCACAACTCACTTTGTTATTAATTGGATTTCAGGTGTGTAACATCCCAAAAATCGAGGGTTAATAAAATCGGGTTTGTGAATGGAGAGAGAGTGATCATGCCTTAATTTTTGAGATTATCTATGCATTTTTAGGAAGTAAATGAGGTATTAGTTTGTTGGTTAAGTGTTAGTGAAACGTTTCTTGAAACCCAAGTTCAAATCCCTTCTCTCGCATCATTTTTATTATTTTGCAAATTTTGCCTTAAAACCTAGTATATGACATGCCTTGTTTTTAAAATAAATATTGCAAAATCATTTCAAGAATGAAGAAAAAACTTAATGGTTAAAAGAAATGTGATAAAACATGGAAATTAAATGAGGTCCCAAGTTTGAATTCTTTCCCTTGCGAAATAATTTAATTTTTGGCAAAAATCTCTTGTTTTTAATGTATGTGCCACCCAAGCCTTGTAACCCTAGGTATAAATGCTAATTTTTCACAAATAATCAGCCTTTAATCATCCTCCTTATTGCCCTAGCCGTTCATCTCCTTCTCTCCCTCTCTTTGATTTTATTTTATTTTCCCTTTCCTCCATTAATGCTGTCACCTACACCTCCCATTTTACAATCTCTTTCTTTTTCTTTTTGTGTCAAGATTGTGCATCATCTTATTTATTATATTGATGTAATTTAACCTAATCTAAATCAGCCCAAATCTAGAATATTGAACTCCAAGATCGATCCCAAACATCACCTAGAAAGTGTCATTGTCGTTTCTCTCGACTAGCTTAGGTAATATCTCTTTTCTCTTCAATTTCTTGATTACTCTTGTCAATTAAAAACCAAATTTTCTAGATCTAGAATTTGGAATATTTTAAATGATTTCAAAGGTATTTTTAAATATCTTAATGACATCTTAAACCATTCTAAAATTCAACCTTAATTTTGGTCACCATTACTAGTGGTGCATACGCCTATGTGCAAGAAAGGGGGCTGTTTTGTTTCTTGAATCTTGCCCAATTAATTCTAGCCTTAATTTGAGTTCTTGAATCCTCTTAATTAGCTTTTAAACCCATGTTAATTAGGGAGAGACGCTCTTGATGAATTAGCCAATCGAATCCCACAAATCATGAAGCATAAGTGTAATTAAGGATAACTAGTTTATTGTTTCGACAAAGTTGTTAGGAAAATGTTATAAATTGATTAAATTAAGGAGTTTAATCATTAATTAACTACTAATTTTCTAGTATATTATTGAATTAGGTGCTGAACCGAATGTCCCAAATCATCCGTAAAGGCGAAGAACGATTGTATGTACGGTTCGCATCGATAGAATGTAAGGAATCTAACTTGTTTGGATTCATAAAATAGTTATAATTTCAACGGTTGGTTTGAACTAATAAGTGGGTGCTTGAGGGCTGGTTTAATGGTAAATTGATTGATTTTATACTGAATTTTGGTTTAGGTTTGTTTAAGAAATTATTAAGTAAAATTGAAAGATTCGTTAGTGTGCTACGAGGAAGCGAAAAATAAGGTTTGGGTCCTAAACTCATAAAATTGCTTGAAAATGTTAAATATCATGTTATATTTGATAAATTAGACTGCTGATTGGATTGGCTTAATTGCCATATTATTTATTTTGTGAGTGGCCGAACCAGGTATGTTTCGAGCCTTAAAAGATTAACATGTTGACAAAATTGCTAGTTTGATAATATGAATGTTTGATTGAGTTTGTAATTGCATATTTGAGTTATGAGATATGAGAATGTTTTGAGATATTAAGCTTATGTATGATTTAAAAGCATGAGATATTTGTTATAGTGTGTACTGAAAAGGATGCTATTTGTGCACAATGAAAATCCATAAAGTATGTGAAATTGAATGATATTGATTGATACCAACACAATGGTAATTTGAAATATTGGAACACTGTTTCCATTTACTGAAAGTATGTGATTATTGAGGACATGCTGAACATGTCAAATGAATGTGAAAAGTATTGAGATATGATTATGTATGAGATTGTATGACATATTGCATATGCATTGGGTTGAGATTTTGTGGTTGACGGAAGAGTTTCGTGTACTGGCAGCATATTAAGTCCGCATTATGCGTAGTCAGTGCACTGCACCTGGAGTACCGAGGGGAATGGCGATTTACCGCATTTTTACTGGCAGAATTTTTTGCATATTGTTATTAGTGGTTTTAACGACAACGGGCTTAAACCCATAATATTTTGGAGTTCGGATGACAGGTTCTGGGGAACTCGTGGTGTATAGCGGATGGTATGGTTCGGAACCTTTTTGCATTGCATCATGTTCACGACATATTCGAATGTTATTGATTTATGCTACGTATTGTATGTTGTTGCATTGAATGGTATCGAAAGTAATAATTTTCACTCGAATGAATGATGACCTATGCTCATACACCGTTTGACATCAATTTGATAATGGCTATGTAATGATATGAAATTCCTATGGTGGTTTTTTTTATTCTGTTAAAGCTAATTTGTTTCATTGTATTCGATATTTATGTTTGTTTAAATAATTGTTCGACTCACACTGAGCTTTTCATAAGCTCAATCCCCAATAGTGTTTAACTTTCTAGGTAAACCTTGAAATTAGGACCAGACTCAGCATTCGGAGCATCACGTTGGACCTTGGATTATTTTTCTTAATAAGTATTATTAAGTCTTTATTGGTTTTGGTTTGTAATTTTTAATTATTTCTGGTCTGTGACTTGGTAAATTATCTTTTCAGGATTTTTACATGCACGGATTACTCAAGCATAATAACCAGATAATGCATTATATCGACCTTAAGTAAAATTTAATATTGTTCCCTAGTTTTCATTACGTTGCAAAGGAACCATTTTTGAAAAAATAAATCAATGAGGCAGCTAAGTTTCCAAAATGACTTGAAAAATAGTTTTTCCTCTATATTAGTTTAACATCGAGTTTTTTTTTAAAGAAGAGCGACAAGCAAAAGGTTTTTCTAAAACAACACTATCAATAATAAAATGAATCCTAAGTATACACGACCTAATGAATTAATGCTTTTAAGCTAACTCAGAGTACAACTACGGTTTTCTCTAAAATAAGTTTATTTAAAGTCTTCAAGAGTAACGGAAGTTAGCTTAGCCATTTCGGTGTCTAATGTATCATTCTCAATCTAGCTATAATGTTTAAGCCGGTTTAGAAGGTTATAAGGTGGTTCTTAGACTTGAACGGGTCGGCACCACGTGAGCTCGATCAAGCTTTTATCTTTATTCAAAATACTACTATTAGGAATTTCCATATTCTAAGATATTATGATGTTTGGAGAGATTATATACTCGGTTAGTTGCTGTGTTGGATATTATGTGTTATATGGCTTATTCTGACCGTGTTATAAATGTGTTGTTTTTAGTATCATTGATGTAACTCTCTAGACTTAGTCTGGACGTCTAGGTCGGGTTTAGGGTGTTACACATTCACACAGTCCAGGGCTTTGCACAAGTTTAGGGCTTCACACACGGTCTGATCACACAATTGTGTGGCCCCTAAATCTAAAAAATTACAGTTTTCCCTTATATTTCATTATTTTATGCAAATCATTCCCGAAGTAGGTTTTTAATGGCATCTAGAAAACTAGATTACATAATTAGGTCCTAGATTAGGATTAGAATGATTAAATATATGAATGAATGAATTTATTATTTTAATTGCTTTTGATTGATTGCTTGATCCATGAATGATTTTTTGTTTATCAATGTTATAAATGCTGAATGAACGTCTCGAATTCCGAAATGATTGAACTATTGATTGATGGATATAATCGTGAATATCATTATTATGCAATGAGATAGAATATTGAAAGTATTAATGATTGAATGAATGAATGCATTAAATAATTATTACATTGCATATGCATATTGAGAGACTATATGAAAGGAGGAAGAATAATAACTCATATTGACTGCATAAACAAATGATTGCTTGTGTACCCTTAGAACGACAAATTCCAACTGCAATCTCACTGTGTTGCATGATCCCTCTGACAGTTATTATCTGTGACAGTTATTCCAACTCCAATACTATTATTACTAGGTGTCCACGATCCTTCTGACAACTTTTAACTACAAGCGGTTGTGGATCCTCAGCAAAACAGAAGCTTTTATTTGCACCCAATGATTGTTGTGGTATTAAGTCCACAATTTGGTGTGTTTGGAGGAGGGGTTCTGGGGAACTCCCTAGTTTGTTGTGATTTAGTGCTCAAGGGTAGGATTATCAATTGTTTAACGAAATATTAAACGATCATTGTATGAAACATTGTGCATATTCATGAAAGGTACATATCGAAACAATTGAATTGTTAAATGTGTATATGGTTATTGTGAAAAGTATAATGATTTGATAATTGAATTCGTCTGATTGATTATGATTGAATATTGATGTTTGTTTGCTTAAGTAGCAAACCTAAATTACCGTATTGAATTGACTGATATGTGAAATTGATTGCTATTTGTAATGTTTATGATCAAATATTGAATTAGTTTATTGTAAAGGGACTCACACTGAGCTTCTATAGCTCACTCCCCTTATTTTCCATCATTTTAGATAACCCAACGGACTAGGATATGGGCTCGACATGCAGAGGATCTCGGCTTGTTCTCACCAATGATTTATTATTATTATTATTACAATTGTCATTTTATTTTATTAAAAGTTGTGGTATGGGGCAATTGCTTTTAATTACAATAATTAGGATGCATGTTAGTAATAGGTATTTATATAGATGGACTGGTTCATGCTTAATAATACTTATCGATAATGATTTTAGAATGCTTGTTAATTTATTAAATGTTTTACACAAGTTAATTTATTATACAAAGATTATTTATTTACTTTTCATTGTTAAGTTAATGCTAGTTTTTAATTTATTGATATGAGATATTCAATACTACAAAGCAAGTTTAGAATTGAGAATAGATTTGAGAAAGACATGATTACTTCGGTGATTAATGTGATCTCTTCAGCTCGGGTCTATCGTCTAGGTCAAGTTGGGGTGGTTACATAAATCTACCGGATTAGATTTAAATCTAATAGAGGAATCCATAAATCGGGTTAATGCGACAATAGGGTTTTTAATTAGAAAGAAACTTCAATTAATCAACCTATAGTTAGTTGTTCTTACTCTCGAAAAGATATTATCATAATTTAGGGATTTCTAAGGATCAAGATACTAAGTAAATTAATTGCGTAATTTAGATTGATAATGACATATAAAATCTAGGTAGATTATTTCCTAGGTATTGTTTTGCTTTTTGGTTGTTAACCGTTTATTTTTCTGTTTTGTTTTTGGTTGTGTTTATTAGTTAATTAATTTAGTTAATTATAGTTTTTATTCCATCACTCGATTTATTCGGTCAAATAGTAGAAAGACAATAACTACTAGCACTTTTAGTCTTCGTGGGAACGATATCTTTGTTCACCATAGCTATACTATTAACTAATAGGTACACTTGCCTTTGTCAAATTTTTAGTTAGTTTACACGCATCACACCTAAAAGGGGTTTATTTAAGCTAGATCACACATACACACCACATAATCGTAAATTACAACATAAACGAGTTATACAGTTTGTTACTAGTATTAGAATGAATTAAACAATTACAAATTTAATTATTCTAATTGACTCGGCAACCATTCTTAGCTATCAAATACTGGCCAGACATTCAATAAACTTAAGAAATTGTAATTAAAACGGAAGTTACATGAACACAAAAGAACAAAGAAGAATTAAAGCACAAATAAGTGTCACAAATTTTTTAAATCAAACTTCGATAAAACCTTTGACTAGAAAAGGGGAGTTTAGCATGCCATAAAATCGAAAGAAAGCAAAATAAGCAAAAGTAGTCAAAAGACCAAAAATTCTAACTCCTTTTCAAAATAGCATATTTATAATATCTTTTCAACTTAAATTAGGTTACAAAAACTTAATTTATATTATAAAATTCATAAAAGACTAAAACTCCCTTGGAATATGATCAAAACGTGAAACTTCAAGCTAGAACAAGGCAATTTGATGCTGGGGCACTCAGGGTTCGGCTTTGGGGTACCGACATAAGTAATTATTTTATTATGCTAATGCGCTGGCTGAGGCAAGCGCATCATTGCTCATGGGCTCCAAACTCGTTGTTTTCAGCTACACTTTGCCTCGGTTCTTCGTCTAATCTTCTAATGGTTTCAAAACCCAAGCCTTAAGCTCTCGTACACCTATTTCACATTAAAAACACTTAATCAAAATTTGATTACTCAAAAGTAGAGTTGATCATGGGCCGAGTTCGAGCTGAGCCAAGTAAAAAATTTAAACCCTTTTTTAGGCTTGGGCTAGCTCGACTCGGATAAAAATGCTAAAATCGAGTCTAGCAGTATTAAAAATTTTATATTATTTTTTCATATAAAAATAAATTTTAAAAATAAAATACATCAATTACACTAAAAATATTAAAATAAATATTTCCCAAAAAATGGAAAAAAAACTTAAATAACACTAAAATATGTGCAATTTAGCAAGCAAATACCTCTAAAATAGTAGCAAAATTAATAATAAAATAAGAGTTATACAATATCCAAACAATAACAATAAAATAGTAACAATATCATAGTGAAATGATAGCAAAATAATCAAAAAATAAAAAAACCCTAAACCTACTTTTTAGTTTTCACCCTTCTCATTTTCACTTCAACTATTCTCCTCCATCCCCACTTTAGTTCTTAATGTTCATTTTTTGGTTTTCACTTCTAAACCCCACCATTATCAATTCTCCTTCTCAATTTTCTCTCAATATTGGTTTCCTATTCATTCTAGTCTATAAATCAATACCTTAAGCAACAAAAGATCAAGAAGAGATTTGGAAAAGATATAGAGAAGAAATCAAGACCTATGGCTACAAAGGAGAAAATAGTTGTGAAAATACTAAAAAAAATGCTTTGTGTACTAATTTGCAAGAAATGAGAATTGAGAATTGAGAATGGGAAAAGAAGGTACTCGACAGTGGGTGCTTTTGATTATTATTATTTTATTTATTTTGGGTGGGTTAACAAATGGGCCAACATAAAATGAGACTTTCTTCATTTGGCCAAAAATATACAAAAACCATTTGTAATCGGCGGTTGGTGGTCCCAACCGCGGTTTTTAACAGTTCACAGTCCATCTGACTTTTTACCTTATATTGGATTAGTATACCGATCGATTTTCGATCCAACCGATTCAATCGCCCGATTCGGTTCTAATAACATTGCTAGAAACAATGAAAACAACTTAAAAAGCAAAGAAAAAGAAAAAGATTCGAACATTAATTTTAAAAATAATAATAAACACAAATAAATAATACTAATAAAACATAAACATTGATTTTGTAAATTATATTAGAAAAAATGAGAAAGTGAGTTTAATAATGTAATTATGATTAAAAGTTGAACCTTGAATCTTAAGGTGTTAATACAAAGCTTTAATGTCAAATAATTTTTATTCAATATAATATTTGAGAAGTTGAAGGAATTTTTTTTGTAATTTTCCTTTCTTTTCTTTTTCAAAATTTGTAATGTTTTTTTGCATTTTTTTATTAATAAAAAAGTGAATATTTATATATAACTATAGTGATATATATACATTCAAAATTGTAAGTTCAAAACCAAAACCCAAATTTATTCAATAGCAAAATAAAATAGGCCCAAATCCCTTTTTTGAAGCTCATTAATCTAAATTTCAATCATATTTTAAGAGTCAATATTTTAGCTTAAATTAATAATATTTCAAGTTTAAAATCAACAAATATTTTTTTAAATAGTCTGTTTGGTATATTAATGGGCCTGGATTGAAGAAGTCCAAAACAGTAAAATGAAAATTGAAAAGAAACAAAAGCACTAAAAAATCAAACTCTAAAATCTTCAACCTAAAAACCCCTTCAAATAACCGAAGAAACCAAATGACTGATCCTTTCCTAGTCACGATCAAAATGTAGATACCGACATGGGAGGGGGATTGAGGTTTGCTTTCAAAGATTTTGTAACATCCCCAAAATCGGGTTAGAAGAAATTGAGTTTTGAGACCAAGAGTGGAAATCTTTTGATTTTGAGTTTAGATTTTGGAAACTTTTGATAAGTAAATTGATTTGGTTTAGTGGTTAAGTGTTCTGGTTATGTATGTGAGATTCTAGGTTTGAATACTATCTCTTAAAATTTTGCTACTTTTGACTAAATCCCTATATTTGGACATGTGAGTTATAAGTTAAATTTAGTCAATTGATATTAAGAATGAGCCTGTTGGTTCACTAGTTAATCCCATTGGTCCTGTGTTCGAATATCTACGTGCATAATGAGAATATTTTTATACTAATTCATAAATCAGTTTAGTTTCCTTTTAAATTTATTTAGTCAATTAAGAGGTTGGTAACTCATTCCTCTTTGTTTCTGGGACAAAAAGAAAATGTTCTCCCTCTCTTTTTCTTTTTCATTTTGCTTTGCTTTCGAATTACCTTTATTTTTGCTATTTGGGCATGAATTAGATTTTGTGTGGGGCACGACCTTTTCTCGTGGTTCCGTTCTTAGTGTTAGTAAGAGCGAATTGCTTATGTTGCTAGTATGTGGTTTGCTGTCAGTTTTTTAAGTTCCATAGCAAAGGGCGATTCTTTCTTGGGAGTTTGTTAATTGGTTGTTTGAATAAGGAAAGGTTTGAGTGACGTCTAGTGTTCCTTCAACGATGTAGGAATCGCATGTTCACTGTCCGTTACCAGTAAGTTTCGATTTGGAGTGTTGTGTCGAAAGTTCTTCGACATAGATTTGGTTTGGATGTTATTCAAGCGATCTATTCTGATTTGATTGTCTGATTTGGTTACTGTAAAGTTGTTTTAGGCCGAGGAACCATCGCTGTTACTTCCACGTCAAAACCATATCAGGTGGGTATTGATAACCCAATTTTCGTTTCAAGTTTAGTCATCGAAAAACTAACTGTTGACGCCACACGGCTGTGTGGCAGGCCGTGTAACTCACTGTTCATGAAAAGTGGAGGCATATAGGCTAGGCACTCAGGTGTGTGTCCAATCTGTATAACTCACTAATTGCGGATTAGAACCCTACGGGCTGGTGACACAGGCATGCGTCAGGATGTATGGGACACACGGGCGTGTGTTAGTCCGTGTGGGACACACAGCCGTATGCTAGACCATGTGAATGCACACAGACGTGTGAACCAATATTTGGAATTTTTCCCTTGGGCCACAAGCATCGTTTGAAATGAACGCAAGCCTACTGTAGGGTCCGTTCAATCTGAATTAGGCTATATAACTTTATGTATGATGATCTGATGATGAACAACTTGTGATCTGTATGTATGTCTGCTATGTTTGAACATAAGTAAGTAGGATCTGCCAGAACGTAATGTGCTATTGTCTAATGTGTGCAAATTATCCAAGTATGATCTATATTTTATTAAGTTTGTTTGTATGCCTTTACGTGACTCTGTTGCTTAAGAACATGTGATATCTGAATATGTTGAATTGATTGGTACTGATTCTGATTTATAACCATGGATGTGACTTCATGAAAAATCTGATATTATTTATTAAGTTTTGATAAATCTGCTTTATAGTGCTTGGACTCCCATGCCTACTGACTCTGTTACTGTATGATAGCATGACTTACATGTTTATCACTCTGCTTCTGTATATGCATGCCATGATATATTGCATGGGACTTGGGATGATATAAAATGAGGAAGTTTCTGGCAGTTTGATCATCTACATTATATAGTGGTTTATCCACGTTTCTATTCTGACAACTTGGATGCAATATAGTGGTTTAACCATATGTACCCGATCTGGCAGTTTTAATTGCAAAATTCTGATGGCACTGTCCATGGTTTGCTATTGGTGTGATTTGGCTGGACAAGTTCTAGGGGGAACTCTATTTTGGTGTGTAGTGGAGTTGGGTCGGATGTTTTTGATAAATCTGCATTCTGATCTATTATGAAAAATACTGTATCTGTATAAACATACATCCTCTGTGTAGCTCTGTTCAGTTCTGTCTTGTTCTGCTCTGTCCTGTTTTGGTAAGTTTCTGTTGTTCTGTTATATTAGCATGATGGCAACCTTCGTGATACTCTGGTCTGTTTCGTTCTGGTCTGATACTTGTTATTAAGTTTTTTGTGTTACTCTGATTTATATACTATGTTTTGTTATTTGTAATTGATGCTGGTTATACACTAGGCTTTATAGCTCACCTTTTGGTTTTATATTTGTGTGTCCAAGTAAGTATCTAACTTAGGACCGGACGGCGTGTAGGAGCTCAGATTGTTTTGCAATAATGTAAAAATGCTTTTGATCTTTCGGGTTTCTAGTGTGTTTCTAAGCTCGTCTTGGTTTTGCTAAATTCTTTAGTAGTTAATAATTTTTAACGCGAAACTACAAAACCACTCAAGTCGACAAAAGGGATTTTAGTTTTCAACGTTAAACTCCGAAAATATTTTCTACCACGAATCAAGTAAAGTTTTGAATGTTTTCTGAATAATTACTGAAATTAATTTTCAATATGCTGGTGTAACTCGTCCAGATTCGATTAAAACTTCTAGGCCGGGTTTGAGGTGTTACATATTTAGTTGAAATCCTCTACTCAAATATAGAATTGACGAGAATAAGATATGGTGTTGTTGAAAACGACTATTGAAAGCTGCTAATTCTATTACTCTCAACGGTGCATCTTCAACCCTGAAACAATTATCCATGATTTTTATTCATTCTTCTGGCATTGCATGTGTAGTTGAGTTTCCTCCTCTAGCAATAAGCTTTAAACAACAAGTTAAGAAGCTTCTGGATAAAGCCTTCACATCTCAGGTAATTGCTGTAACACCCCTAACCCGTAATCGTCGTCGAATTAGGGTTAAGAGGCATTACTAATCAAAACACAACTCAAAATAGACATTAATTAAAGTTCAATAATTATAACAGTTACATATAATAAGCTAGGTCTAATATTAAACATGCAAAATTTTAAGCTTCTCTTTTGACCATTTAAAACAAAACAAAGACATTACAAACTAGCAAAACCATAAGAAAATAAACCATTTTCGTATGGCTATTAAATTCATATATAATAAAACAAATTACGACCTTCAAAACATTTATCTAATTAGTACGTGCCATAGTTAGAATTTAAACATTTTAATACCGAGACAGTAGATAGAGTGATGATCTTGCTGACGATCCCCGAGCTTGAAGCTTGATCTTTAAGTCTATAAAACAGAAAGACATAACCAAACAAAATAAGTTTTTATAACTTAGAAAGTCTATAGCATGACAAAAATATATAAATAATTATAAAATTTCCTGGTACACTTAGTGGATTCGCAAACACCATATATGTTAACAAATACCTAGACAGATGCGTACATAATTATCCACATTTAAAACCAAATGTATATACACTTTAACACAAATAGCCGATTTCATCAATATACATATTTGTCCCATGCATACATCCGGATGCACATATGTACTTAACATGTGCATATAATAGATCATGTGCATATATACCAAACACATTTTGAATCTGTTTGTATACATATGTACTCATTAAAAATTATACCCGAACGCATAGCTAATACATTTAATCGAATATATATATCTACTTATTCTTCGTATACTTATAGATGAATACATTTATATTTAACTCTCAGTTTCATACATATATATTTATCAAACACATTGGCTCAATGTATGTATATTTAACAACTGCATATCACCATATGCATTTGTAAATTCAACAATCGCATATACCTAATGTACATATGCCTTTATTAAATGCATATACCGAATGCATACATTTATATTTAACCAATGTAAAACCCAAATGTATGTGTATACTTACCAAACATGTAAAAACTGAATAATTATGTTTCATCAATTTCCTATAATTAAAATCATAGACATATCAAGTGCATGTACGCACATAATCTAACAGATTCACTGGCACTTAGCCTGCTAGGTTTAAAACTTGATTCAATACACCAACTTTAAGTCGACTAGACTTATAGTCTGAATTTATTTCACCGGCATTAAGCATGCTAAACGTGAAGTCTGAATTTATTTCACCGGCATTAAGCCTGCTAGACGTAAAGTTTGAATTTATTTCACTGGCATTGAGCCTGCTAGACGTAAAGTCTGAATGGTTTCACTGGAAACAAGCCTTGTAGGTACTGATCCTGAACACTCAATTCACATAAGATATAATTCATTTTCGAGCTATATATGCATACAAAATCCTTGCATAAAGATTCAGCTTAAAATTCGTAACTCATTTTCTTTGATACACATGGATATATAATAAGCTCGATAATCAATTCCAACTTGCTATTCAATGATTCAACCGAATACATATATATAACTTTATACTATAGATTTCTAATATTACTATCATAATATTCAACTTATATTATACTTAAATAATATACATTTAACACTTGAACATATTAAATAAACTAAGCTAACAATTTCATATGTTTGATTCAATGCAAATCTTATACATATATACATACACATTCGACTTCATATGTACATATATAATTCCAAACCTAACTTCGACACAAGAAATTATACCTGTACGTATATATATACATATTCGAATTTGTAATATACATAAATAAATTCATACTTAATTTCAAAACAAGATCTTATATATATATTTCTATACTTATTTTTGAAACAAGAACTTGTACCTTTATACATTATACACATACATATTCGAAATTAAAACACACACACACATGTATATAAATATAATTGCATACTTATACTCAATATAAGTATTTATTCATATATATACATACTTATTCAATCCAACTTATACAAATATTTGATACACATATATATATCTTTATATATCTATTCGAACATCATGTAAACATTTATAACAAACAACATTAACTAAATTCAAACTTTATTCACACATATACATACTTATGTTCGAATACATCACATACCTATATAGTTCCATACCTAAATTATTTACAAGGATATTGATGTATATATATTTGTATATTTATACTCATTCGAACCTAAAACATACATATATATAATTTTCATACTTTCCATTCGATTTACACACTTTTAATTTTAACTTAACATAAATACAATTGATATTCATACATATAAATTGATTTAATAAAATTAAATAGCTAATAGACTTACTTCGGACAGTGAAAAATTGAAACCGAAAGTTAGTTAACGACTTTGGCTTTTCCTCGATCTAACTCCGATTTCTGTGGTTCTTGATCTACACATATTCAAAATGAGCTAGTTTAAATATTATTACATTCAATTTAGTCCAAAAGCACATAAATGGTCAATTTACTATTTTTCCCCTCACATTTACACTTTTTGCAATTTAGTCCTTATTGCATAAAACACAAAATACACAAAATTTGCCCACACTATACAAGGGCCGAATATCCCTAGTACTCATACAAGTCCACAAATTTCATTTATTTCACATTTTAGTCCCCCAAAAATTTAATTTCACAATTTAGCCCTAATTACTCAATTTCACCAAAAATTCAAAGACAAAACATGTTAATCTTTCACATATCTTCCATATTTCACCATTAACTAAAAAAAAACTCAAGCATTCATCAATGGCATATCTCAAAATCACCATCAATTTCTAAAATTAAAGCATGGGTTTGATAGAACACGAAGCAACGATCACAAAAACGTAAAAATCATCAAAAACCAAAATCAAACCATACCTTAATTTTGATAAGGAAGTGTCGAACATTCAAAAGCCATGGATGAGTTCTTCTCTTCCACTTTTGGCTTTCAAATATGAACAAAATCATCTTTTTTTTCATCTTATTTTAACAATTATGTAATATATTTACTAAATGACTAATTTAACCTTAATTAATTTAATTTATATAACATATATATTAAGGTCACTTATGTAATATGCCACCCACTAACTATTAAATGGCCTAATTGCAAATTAAAACCCTCACTTTTAAAAGACATCTACAATTGGGTGCTTTTAAATTTAATCCTCTAAATATTTATTTTACGCGATTAAGCCCTTTTTATCAAATTGAACACTCAAACGATCAAATTTTCATACGAAATTTTTACACATAGCAATTCACATACTACAGATGTCAAAAATAATTTTAAAATATTTTTGACTCGAATTTGTGGTCCCAAAACCACTTTGCCCAATTAGAGTTAAAATCAGGCTGTTACAACTCTCCCCCTTAGGGATTTTCGTCCCCAAAAATCTTACCAGTGAATAGGTTTGGATAACGTTTTTTCATTGCATCCTCTGGTTCCCAAGTTGCTTCTTCAACTCTGTGCTTATGCCACAGTACTTGAACTAACGAAATTCTCTTGTTTCATAACTCTTTAACTTCATGAGCCAAAATACTAATCGGTTCTTCTTCGTATGACATATCAGATTTAATCTCAATCTTTGTTGGATTAATCACATGTGAAGGATCAGATTGGTATCTACGAAGCATTGAAACATAGAATACATTGTGAATCTTTTCTAGCTCAGGTGGCAACAACAATCTATAATCAATTGGCCCGATACGCTCAATAATCTCATAAGGTCCAATGAATCTCGAACTCAATTTACCTTTACGACCGAATCTAAGTATTTTCTTTCACGGTGAAACTTTCAAAAACACTTTGTTCCCAATTTGAAACTCTATATCTTTTCTTTTCTAATCTGCATATGATTTCTGACGATCCGATGCTGCCTTAAAACTATCCCGAATCACTCTCACTTTCTGCTCAGTTTCTTTAATCAAATCAACATCGTGTATCTTATTCTCGTTAAGCTCGGTCCAATACAATGGTGTATGACATTTACGACTATATAAAGCCTCGTAGGGTGCCATTTTAATGCTAGACTAAAAGCTATTATTATATGCAAATTCAATTAGAGGCAAATATCGTTCCCTTGTACCTTCAAACTCGAGAATGCAACAACTCAACATATCCTCGAGCATCTGAATGATTCGCTCAGACTGACAATCTATTTACGGGTGAAAAGCTGTGCTAAAGTGCAGTTTTATTCCCAAAGTATCTTGCAGCTTCTTCCAAAATCGCGATGTAAATCTCAGGTCTCTGTCCAAAACTATCAAAATAGATACACCATGTAACCTCACAATCTGTGAAACATATATCTCAGCTAACTTATCAAGTGAATAATCTGTGCGAACCAGAAGAAAATGTGTTGATTTAGTCAACCTATCCACTGCAACCCAAATAGCATCTCTATTGCTCGGTGTCGTCGGTAAACCAGATACAAAATCCATCGTGACCCTGTCCCATTTCCATTCAGGTATCAAGATCGGTTGAAGCAACCCTGAAGGTACTTGATGTTCGACTTTCACTTGCTGACATATTAAACACTTCGAAGCAAAGTCAGAAATGTCTCGTTTCATACCACGCCACCAATAGTGTTGTTTAAGATCATTAAACATTTTCGTGCTACCCGGATGAATGGATAATCGACTACTGTGAGCTTCATTCAAGATCATCTGAATTAACTTTAATTTTTTCAGAACACATAATCGGTTTCTACACCTCAAGCAATCCTTAGCATCAACTAGAAACTCTGAATCAATGTTTAAGTCACATTGAGCCCGTTTTGCAATTAATTCCTCATCGACTTTCTAAGCCTTACAAATCTGTTGAACAAATAGCGATTTTGCTTTCAACTCAACTACTATCGTACCATCATTAGACATAGTTAAATGACTGTTCCGTGCACACAAAGCAAACAGTGATTTTCGATTCAAAGCATCAGCAACAACATTAGCTTTTCCTGGATGATAATCAATCACTAGGTCATAATCCATAAGAAACTCTAACCATCGACGCTGTCTCAGATTCAGGTCTTTCTTTGTCATCAAATATTTCAAACTCTTATGATCGGAATAAACATGACATTTCTCACTGAACAAATAATTGCGTCATATCTTCAATGTAAATACAATAGCTGCCAACTCCAAATCATGTGTCGGATAATTCTTTTCATGCGGTTTTAGTTGTCTCAAAGCATAAGTTATGACCTAACCTTTCTGCATTAATACACAACCCAAACCATTCAAAGATGCATCACTGTAAATAAAAAATTCTTTTCTCGATTCTGGCTGGATTATTACTGGAGCTTCAGTCAATAAGGCTTTCAACTGGTCGAAGCTTTTCTGACACTTTTCTGACCACTCAAATTTAACATCTTTCTGCAACAACTTCGTCATCGAAGTCGCAATCATAGAAAAACCATTCACAAATCGTCTATAGTAACCAGCTAATCCCAAAAAACTTCGAACTTTAGAGACATTTCTCGGAGGTTTCCAATCAAGTATAGCTGAAACTTTACTCGAATCAACCCTAATACCAGATGCTGACACAACATGACCTAGGAAACTGACTTCACGTAACCATAACTCACATTTACTAAACTTTGCATACAACTGTTTATCTCGTAAAGTCTATAACACAAGTTTCAAATGTTCGGCATGCTCGGTCTCATCACTGGAGTATAGCAAAATATCATCTATGAACACTACTACAAATCGATCTAAATAGTATCTGAAAATCTGATTCATCAAATCCATGAAAACTATGGGTGCATTAGTAAGTCCAAAAGGCATGACCAGAAACTCATAATGTCCATATCTCATTCTGAAAGTAGTCTTTGGTACATCAGAGTCTTTAACTCGCAACTGATAATAGCCTGACCTCAAATCTATCTTAGAAAACATAGTGGCCCCTTTCAACTGATCGAACAAATCATCAATCCATGGCAATGGATACTTATTCTTTATGGCCAACTTATTAAGTTTTCTGTAATCAATATACACTCTCATTGTCCCATCTTTCTTTTTCACAAACAAAACTGGTGCGCCCCATGGGGAGAAACTCAATCTCGCGAAAGCCTTATTTGTCAATTCTTGCAACTGAGCTTTCAATTCCTTTAATTTTGTAGGTTTCATTCTATACAGAGCTATGGATATTAGAGTCGTCCCTAGTACTAACTCAATCCCAAACTCTACCTCTCTAATCGGCGGCAACCCTAGCAACTCTTCAGGAAACACATCTGGATATTCACATACAACTGGTACTGATTCAATCTTCTTGTCAGTCACTTCACTATCAATCACATATGCAATGTAAGCCTGACAGTCCTTTCTTACATACTTCTGAGGTAACATCAAATATATCATAGTTGGTAAACCATTCAAATCATTTGATTCAACCCGAATAATCTTATCATTTTGACTTCTCAAATCAATAGTCTTTCTTTTACAATTTACCACAGCATCATGTAAAGTCAACCAGTCCATACCCAGAATTATACCAAACTCATCGAATGGCAACAACAACAAATCAACCGGAAAACATGAATCTCGAATCATTAACGAACAATTCTTACACACTTTGTCAACCAAAACACACGGGCTCAAGGGGTTTGATACTCTAATGACAAACTCAGTAGACTCAACAGGCAGAGTCTTACTGGATACTAAAGTCTCATACACATATGAATGAGTTGAACGAGGATTAATCAATGCAATAACATTAGTATCATAAAGAGTGAAAGTACCAGTAATAACATCTAGGGAAGAAGCCTCCTCTCGAGCACGGGTGGCATATGCTCTAGCAGGTGCACAAGCCTTAGATCGAACTGTCGTGTCCTTTGTCCCTCTTTGACTACCACTTACATTACCTGTATGCCTGGGTGGTCTACCTTGTACTGACACATTACTCGGTCTGGTACTCTTACTGTGTTTTGCTCGGCCACCATCAGACACTCTCGAATAAAATGATCCTTTGATTCACACTTAAAGCAAGACCAATCATACAATCTGCAATCTCCTGGATGCCATTTACCATAATGCTTGCACTCTGATCTATTTTGTCGAACATTACCAACACTAGCAACTGAAGTAGCTCGTGAACTTACACGAGGTCGATCTCGATCCCGTCTAGAAAACCCTACAGTGGTTTTAGATCGACTGTGATCTTTTCTAAAATTCTTTAAATTCGACCGAAATGATTTACTAAATGTTCTTTTACTAGAATCTCTAGCTTCAAAGTCAGCCTTTCTCTTCTCTTTTCTGAGTTCTTCGGCTTTCCAAGCTCGTTCAACAAGTACCACAAACTCTTTTATCTCAAGTATGCCAACTAACAGTTTAATGTCTTCATTCAGCCCATCTTCAAATCTCTTACACATAACAGCTTCAGTCGACACACACTATCGAGCATATCTACTAAGTCGTACAAATTCCCGCTCATATTCAATAACAGTCATATGGCCCTATTTAAGTTCAAGAAATTCTTTACGTTTCTAATCAATGAACCTCTGACTGATATATTTCTTGCGAAACTCTGTCTGAAAGAAATCCAAGGTGCCATGCTCTTTCGGTACAACAGACACTAGAGTATTCCACCAATAGTAGGCAGAGTCACGTAACAAGGATATGGCACATTTCAAACATTCTCCGGGTGTACATGACAGTTCTTCAAATATACGAATAGTGTTATCAAGCCAAAATTCAACCCACTCAACATCATCATTAATTGTGGCCCTGAACTCTTCAGCCCTGTATTGTTTAATTTTATCAACAGGGGGCCTACTTAACCTCATCGAATCAATCATCGGAGGTATCACAGGTATCGGAGACGGATTATTCTAAGGTGGGGGTTGTTGCACAGCCAAATTGGTTCGAGTATATTGTGTAAACCAATCATTCATCATTTGGTAGAAGGCTTACTTTGCCTCCCCCTCCTGGCTACTTGAGGTAGGCCGAGAATTAACTGGCAATGCCCCTTGCACAGGAGCAGGCGCTATACTTTAAACGTCGTCAGCTATAGCTTGATCGGGATCCATTACTATACGAAAACATATTTTCAAATGTCAGAAGTCATCACACTATCAGAATATAAAATATGGCATGTACAGCTAGACTCACACGCGCTACGTTAGTCCTAGAACCGACTAAATCATAGCTCTAATACCAATCAAATGTAACACTTTTAACCTGTATCCATCACCGAATTAGGGTTAAGAGGCATTACTAATCAAAACACAACTCAGAAAGACATTCATTAAAGTTCAATAATTATAACAGTTACATATGATAAGCTAGGTCTAATATTAAACATGAAAAATTTTAAGCTTCTCTTTTGACCATTTCAAACAAAACAAAGACATTACAAACTAGCAAAACCATAAGGAAATAAATCATTTTCGTATGACTATTAAATTCATATACAATATAACAAATTACGACCTTCAAAACATTTATCTAGTCGCTACATGCCATAGTTAGAATTTAAACATTTTAATACCGAGATAGTAGATAGAATGATGATCTTGCTGACGATCCCCGAGCTTGAAGCTTAATCTTTAAGTCTATAAAACGGAAAGACATAAAGAAACAAAATAGTTTTTATAACTTAGAAAGTCTATAGCATGACAAAAATATATAAATAATTATAAAATTTCCTGGTACACTTAGTGGATTCGCAAACACCATATATGTTAACAAATATCTAAACAGATGCATACATAATTATCCACATTTAAAACCAAATGTATATACACTTTAACATAAATAGCCGATTTCATCAATATACATATTTGTCCTATGCATACATCCGAATGCACATATGTACTTAACATGTGCATATAATCGATCATGTGCATATATACCAAACACATTTTGAATCCGTTTGTATACATATGTACTCATTAAAAATTGTACCCGAACACATAGCTAATACATTTAATCGAATATATATATCTACTTATTCTTTGTATTCTTATAGATGAATACATTTATATTTAACTCTCAATTTCATACATAGATAATTATCAAACACATTGGCTCAATGTATGTATATTTAGCAACCGCATATCACCATATCCATTTGTAAATTCATCAATCGTACATACCTAATGTACATATGCCTTTATTAAATGCATATACCGAATGCATACATTTATATTTAACCAATGCAAAACCCGAACGTATGTGTATACTCACCAAACATGTAAAAACTGAATAATTATGTTTCATCAATTTCCTATAATTAAAATCATAGACATATCAAGTGCATGTATGCACATAATCTAACAGATTCATCGGCACTTAGCCTACTAGGTTTAAAACCTGATTCAGTACACCGGCTTTAAGCCTGCTAGACTTATAGTCCGAATTTATTTCACTAGCATTAAGCCTGCTAGACGTGAAGTCTGAATTTATTTCACCGGCATTAAGCCTGCTAGACGTAAAGTTTGAATTTATTTCACCGGCATTAAGCCTGCTAGACGTAAAGTCTGAATGATTTCACTGGCAACAAGCTAGGAACTAAGCCTGAACACTCAATTCACATAAGATATAATTCATTTTTGAGCTATATATGCATACAAAATCCCTGCAAAAATATTCAGCTTAAAATTCATAACTCATATTCTTTGATACACATGGATATATAATAAGCTCGATCATCAATTCCAACTTACTAATTCAATGACAATGATTCAACCGAATACACATATATAACTTTATACTATAGATTTCTAATATTACTATCATAATATTTAACTTAGATTATACTTAAATAATATACATTTAACACTCGAACATATTACTATCAATGCAAATCTTATACATATATATATACACATTCGACTTCATATGTACATATATAATTCCAAACCTAACTTCGACACAAGAAATTATACCTGTACGTATATATATACATATTCGAATTTATAATATACATAAACATTCAATTTAGTCTAAAAGCACATAAATGGGCAATTAACCATTTTGCCCCTAATGTTTACACTTTTTGCAATTTAGTCCCTATTGTATAAAACATAAAATACACAAAATTTTCCCACACTGTACAAAGGCCGAATATCCCTAGTACTCATACAAGTCCACACATTTCATTTATTTTACATTTTAATCCCCTAAAAATTTAATTTTACAATTTAGCCCTAATTACTCAATTTCATCAAAAAATCAAAGACAAAACATGTTAATCTTCCACATATCTTCCATATTTCACCATTAACTAACAAAAAGCTCAAGCATTCATCAATGGCATAACTCGAAATCACCATCAATTTCTAAAATTAAAGCATGGATTTGATAGAACACGAAGCAACGATCACAAAAATGTAAAAATCATCAAAAACTGAAATCAAACCATACCTTAATTTTACTAAGGAAGTGTCGAACATTCAAAAGCCATGGATGAGTTCTTCTCTTCCACTTTCGGCTTTCAAAGATGAACAAAATCATCTTTTTTTTTCATCTTATTTTAACTAATATGTAATATATTTAGTAAATGACTAATTTAACCTTAATTAATTTAATTTATATAACATATATATTAAGGTCACTTATGTAATATGCCACCCACTAACTATTAAATGGCCTAATTGCAAATTAAAACCCTCACTTTTAAAAGACATCTACAATTGGGTGCTTTTAAATTTAATCCTCTAAATATTTATTTTATGCGATTAAGCCCTTTTTATCAAATTGAACACTCAAACGATCAAATTTTCATACGAAATTTTTACACATAGCAATTCACATACTACAGATGTCAAAAATAATTTTAAAATATTTTTTTGACTCGAATTTGTGGTCCCAAAACCACTTTGTCCGATTAGGGTCAAAATCAAACTGTTACAATCGGTCTAATCTCCGAGTAATCCTCCTTTGGCATTTGAAATTTCTTAATAACGATCCTTGAATCACCATTTAATCTTCCAGTATTAACTCTGCAACCCGAATCGTATTTAATACTACAATCACAATTTAATACTGCAATCACAATTTAATAACTACATCTATATTGAATCATTCACTTCCAGTATTAACTCTGCAACCCGGATTATAGTTATTTTTGCTTGGTCGTTACCCAGTAGCCAATAATCCTTCCAAATAGAAATCGATTTCCCTGAGCTAATCCTCCAACGTAAACCCGAGCTCAATAAAGCTTTAGAGCACTATATGCTTCTACAAACCAGTTATGGGTTTGACCCCAATGGAAACTCCAAAAAATTCGAGTTGTGGTAGTAATTTGCTTGAATCAGTCTTAACATTAAAGAACTTAAGTTCTCAAATAATCTCCAACATTTCTTTGCTAACATAACAATGTTAAACTTTGATAAATCAAAAAACCCCATTCCACCTTCATCTTTTGAAAAACACAAGGGTTGTCAAGAACACCAGTGCAAGCCTTTTTTCCCTACTTTTTTTAGCCACCAGAACCAAGCAAGTAAAGATTCAAGATCTTTACAAAAAGAACTAGGCAGTAGAAAACATCATATAACGTAAATAGGTATTATCTGTAACACCACTTTGATGAGGACTTCTCTACCCCCAATGGACATCAATTTCGAGCTTCAGTTGTTCAGCCTTTTAATAATTTTTTCCTTTACCTCCTTAAAACCTTTCTTTTTATTAAGACCCATAATTGAGGGAAGCCCCAGATACTTTTCAGGGTTAATACTGAACTCACCCCCAATATTCGGCACACAGCCTCCCTATTTTCATGGTTCACATTAGAACTGAAAAAAGTACCTGATTTATCAAAGTTTATTAGCTGACCATAACTATTTGCATAAATATCTATGTCGAAACCAACTTTTATTTTAGGAAAAAACAAAAATTAGTTGTCGACTTTAAAAAAAATTTGGGAGTCGCCACCAATCTTTTATTGAGGTGTGATTGGATCACCTAAAAAATAGCTTTGGTCTACGAGTTTTAGAAAAATGGATCCGGGAGTCGGTTACGTACGAGGAAGGATTAGCACCCACGTAATACCCAAAATTGGTACCTAGTTAATTAATTAGTATCTTAACGTTGAAAATTTAAAAATATGATCCTTAATAAAAACTTAAAAAACGTTACTTATTAAGACTCTTATCATTTCGGAGAAAGAAAATGTCACACCCAATGCGTTAGGGCACGACATTCTAATTCCTCAAAAATGAATTTGTCCAAAATACTCGTGTAATAAAATTTAAAAGAATATTCATTTGTTTAAGATTTATAAAGAAATCGCGGCCCAATACGTTAGGGCACAATTTCTCAAAATCCTAAACTTGGAATATTTCCTTTATTTTTTTTTAAAAAAAAAATTGTCTCGAGAAATCAATACGTCACATCCAATATGTTAGGATACAACATATTAAATTCCCGACTACAAGCTTTTCATTTTATTTTTTGATTAATGAGCAATTCTCGATTGTTAGATTTAACGAAGAAAATTGGAACCCAATACGTTAGGGCTCAATTTACTTGAAAATCCTAAATACGAGTATTATCTCAATTTTGAAAATTTTAAAATCGAGTAAAAAATGATGTAATGCTATATTAAGTGTAAAATACAATAATAAATACAACAATGGCATAGAAATAAACGAAATTAATGTACATAAAAAACAACGACGTGTAAAGTATCAAATGAACAAAATATAAATGAAAGCATAAATCAATGAGCAAATGAAGCATGTAAACAAAAAAATATAAAGAGAAAAAAAAGGTACAAAATATATACATGAAATTATAAAGAATAAAAGACATGCACATGGGTTTACATATAAAATTTTGGACATAGAATTTATAACAAAATATATATAACGCATTTATGAAAATAAAGAAAAATATATAAATATGCATATATATATATTATAACATATGTGTTGAAAATATAAGTTTGTATTTAAGCAAATAAAAAACATAGACATGTGCGTATATATATATAAAAATATTCATTAGAAAAATATATAAATACATACATGTACATATATACAAAAGTAAAAAAAATTGAAATTAAATATAAAAGTATATATATGTATATAAAAGTTAGGAAGTAAAATAAAAATAAAAACATATGTATAAAATATATATAAGCATACGTATACTATATATAAAACAATATATATAATACATAAAAACGTTGCATGCGCATGAATATAAAAATAAAAATAAAAATAATAAATAATAATAATAATGATACAAGATTAATGATGTCACATAATAGTATTAATAATATTAAAATAATTATTTTAATAATAAAAAAAACTAAAATAACAAATAGAGGATTAAATAGCATCAATAATCAAAGACCAATGAATTTAAAACAAAGAGTATAAAATAAAAAAAATATAAGGCCAAATAAAATGTAAAAAAATTTGAAAATAATGAATTTGAAAATGAATAATAAGGGAAAAAGAGATTTGAAATCAACCATATACAAATCAATAAATAAATTATACACAAATCAACAAAATAAGAACGCAAGAGAGAGAGAAATTTCAGTAAATACTCTTAAGAATTATTATTACTCCCCACTTCCTTCTTTTACAATGAAGGGAGAGGCATCTATTTATAGTTGAACCTCCCCAAATCCAACGGTACAGATTAATTACATCAACGGCTAAAAATGTATCTACAAATTAAATCTCTAAGATTACAAAATCATATCTTCTAAGATTGCATATCATATCTAAGATTGCATATCATATCTAAGATTGCATATCCTTGAAGATTATGTTTTCATATGCATCAAGCTTGTAGATAGACCTTCAACCTTTTCAAGTAATGAGCCATCCTGATCGGGCCAAATGATATAATTTTGGACTTTGTTTTATTATTTTGGGTTTATTTTTTTATGGGCCCGGACTAAATTGGCCTATTACAGCTACACCTCTTTGCTCATTATCGTGTAACGAGAACAGAGCAAAGACTTTATAAATGGCCAATTTTTTCTGGCCGTGCTAGACTTTAGCGCTCTTCTTTTTCTTCAAATAGCCTCATTCCTTCCTACTGCAACTTCAGAGGTATAAGAACTGGTGCTTCAACCTACTCCACTGCAATGTCAGGGAGATAAGATTTGCACGTTGTAGTTTTTCAAATTTTGCTATCTTTAATATGCTCCACTGCAACTTTAGGGAGATAAGACTTATAGCTTCAACTTGATCTGCTGCAACTTTAAAGATGAATTTGATGCGATCTGCTCTACTGTAATTTCAGAGAGATTCTAATCCACTCCATTACAACTTTAGGGAGATGGGATTTGTTTATTTAGTCTACCCACTGCAATTTCAGGGGGATAATACTTGATTTCTTGAGTCTGCTCCACTGCAACTTCAAGGAGATAAGACTCGCTTTCTTGGGTTTGCTCCACTGCAACTTCAAGAAGATATGACCCGATGCAATCTGCTCTCTGCAACTTCAGAGAGATAAGATCTGTGATTTTAATCCACTCCACTGCAACTTCAGCTAGATAGAATTATTGGCTTTAATCTGCTCCATTGCAACTTCAGGGAGATAAGATTCACCATCTTCAGTCTGCCTCACTACAACTTCAAGAGGATAAGGCTTACTTACTTAGTCTGCTCCACTGCAACTTCAAGGAGATAAGACTAGATACGATCTGCTCTCTGCAACTTCAGAGAGATAAGATCTATGATTTTAATCCGCTCCACTGCGACTTTAGAGAGATAGGATTATTGGCTTTAATCTACTCCATTGCAACTTCAGGTAGATAAGATTCGCCATTTTCAGTCTTTTAAATTGCAATGTTGGGGAAACAAGATTCGCCGTCGTAGCTTCAATCTGTTCCACTACACCGCCAGGGGAGTAAGATTCACCGTCATGGTTTCAATCTGCTCTACTGTAATGCCAAAGAGATAGGATTCGCTTCCCACAGCTTCAATCCGCTCCACTTCAGTTAATCCAAGTCTTAACGCCAGGGAGATAAGATTCGCCGTCGTGGCTTCAATCTACTCCGCTACAATGCCAGGGAACTAAGATTCGCCGTTGTGGCTTCAATCTTTTCTATTGCAACGTCAAGGTGATAAGAATGATGTCTTTGATCTACTTCACTGCCAGTACAGGAAGGCAAGATCTGCTATTTTCAACCTACTCCACTGTTGCTTAAAGAGATAGGATTCACAATCTTCAACCTATTCCACTACTGACCAGGGAGATAGGGCTTACAATCTTCAACCTATTCCACTACTGTCTAGAGAGATAGGGCTGGGGTCATCGATCTGTTTCGCTGTCGGTGCAGGAAGGCAAGATCTGCTATTTTTAACCTGCTCTGCTGCAACCCAGGGAGGCAAGGCTAGTGTCTTCGATCTGCTTCGCTGTCGGTGCAGGAAGGCAAGATCTACTATTTTTTAACTTGCTCCGCTACTACCGAGGGAAGCAAGGTTGGTGTCCTCGATCTGCTTCGCTGTCGGTGCAGGAAGGCAAGATCTGTTATTTTTAACCTGCTCCGCTACAACCTAGGGAGGCAAAGCTGGTGTCTTCGATCTGCTTCGCTGTCGGTGCAGGAAGGCAAGATCTGCAACTTTTAACCTGCTCCGCTGCAACCCAGGGAGGCAAGGCTGGTGTCTTCGATCTACTTCGCTGTCGATGCAGGAAGGCAAGATCTGCTATTTTTAACCTGCTCCGCTGTAACCCAGGGAGGCAATGCTAGTGTCTTTGATCTGCTTCGTTGTCGGTGCATGAAGACAAGATATGCTATTTTTTAACCTGCTCTGCTACAACCCAGGGAAGCAAGGTTGGTGTCTTCGATCTACTTCGCTGTGTGTGCAGGAAGGCAAGATCTGTTATCTTCACTGATCTGCTCTCTGGGGAACATGACCTGTATAATGAACCTAATTATGCCTAATGATTAGGATGGCATAAAATGAATCAAATGCTCCTAACTAGACATGCGTGAATGGTGTTTGTACGAATACATAATTTTTTAATAAATTTTTTTTCCGAGAATGATCCCACTTAGGTGGTCATTGCTCGAAGTTTATTAAGGCTTTAACACTGATGTGCTACAACGCCTTCTTGCTTGGCTAGCTTTTCTAAAGAAACATTTAGTCAGGTTTCCCCCCACTGTAAACCTCAAAGTTCAATCCATTGGGGCGCAAAATTTGTACCAAAGGCTCATGCATAAATGAATGCTTTCTTCTCCGAGGAAACCTCTTTCTACTGTCTGGTGATCATTGCTTACTTGTTTATTTAAGCTTTGTCATTTTGTTCAATCAATGTTTTTAACAACAAAATCCAAAGAGAAAGTCCTAATTTAGACTCTTTCTTTTCAGATTTATAACCTTTAAACATGGTGCGTTCTAAACAATAGTCATATTTTAGGTTTCTGTATTATTTAGAAACTTCTAGAGTAACATGCAAAACTTCCCTTGTGAAAGTTTTATTAGTCCATTAATCATTATTCCAATGCAACATGCTTGCAAAAAGGGTATAACAATGGATGAGAATACAATTGGTTCTGAGCATAGCTCGAAAGGAATAGATTATCAAAAAATAGTAAATAAGGATAACAAAGAAATTGATTGAGAATGTGTACCTTGGAAAAGAATAAAGTATTCCAAAAATAGCAAATTCAATATAAAAATTGGATGCCTCAGATATCGCAGCTTGAACTTCTCTATACAAACTTTCTAAGTTTGACATGTGTTTAGGAGATCTACAATACTTTGTCGATGTCCCAAGATGTTGTCTACCCTTTCCTGTTGATTCAAGATCATCATATGCCTCAATCTGATCAAAATTTGAACTGCTCTGATCACCTCATGCCCCATTCTGATCAATCTTTAAGCCGCCCTTTTCGGGTTTTCAACTCAAATTCCCTTTGGCCTCTCCATTTTCTTTTTTCTTTTCACTCTTTTTTTTTCTTTTTCTTCTTATTTTTTTTATATTTTGAAATATTTTTTACTGAATCTGAACTCATAGGATTAGGCATGTCCTTGTTATCCTTTTTTATCAAAATCGACTCTTTTTCAAATAAGGCCTTCCACATAAGGTCCTTCCAAGCTTGGGATGAAGTTCTTTTTGTATGGGAAGGATCTTCTTCAATACCAGGTCCCTCTCAATGAATTCTCTAGGACGGACCTTTTTTTGTGAACTTGCACCATTTGCTTTTGACGCATTTGACCATGATGGACAACTTTGAACATTTCTCTTCAATCGAAATTGGATTCAAAAACTCAGAAAGAATTTTGTCTTCAATAGGTAAAATCGCGATGGGCCCAAGAGAAAGGCATTGCCCCGGTAGAGTTTTTTTGTTTTTTGCGCCATCTTTTTTTTGGGGCGATATGGCATTAATCGTGAATAGACTGCAAACTTTTGATATTATGCTGTTGTTTAAATTTAGTACATTATCAGATATGATCCTTTTGGCGTTCCATACTAACATATGATTTTTCACGAATTTGCTAACTGTCGACTTTGTGACATTGGCATATGAAGCAACTTCCATTCATTTAGTAAAGTAACTGACGATCACAAAGATGAATCAATGACCGTCAGACTTTTTTGGCAAGATCGACCAAATGACCTTCATGTCTCATATAAGGAGAAGTCATGTATCCCAATGATTCTTTGTAGGGTAAGATCCGTTTCTCGACTTGTTCTACCATTTTTAACAAGTCCGAAAATAGGCTACAATCTATGTCATCTTCAAAGTCATGAAATCCCTCTAAACACATGCCTCACTCAAAAGGAAATTCTATGCCTGTAGCAGCGTCACTCATGTTATTGATATCTGGAGAACCATTATAAAAGAATATACAAAAGAATGTATTTATGAATAACTATTTGTATAATATAATTATGAATGAAAGAAGGATGTGGAAGAAAATCCAAAAGAATGAAAGAATAATTCTTTCAAAAAGAATGAAAAAATATTGGCTCAAAAATGAATGCAAAGATGTATTTTATTAGAATAATGACGTTCAGACATGAGTCTATTTCACAAAGGAATTTCTATCATTTTTAGGCTAAAAACAACAAAAATGTTCTGAACATTACTCTAAATAAGCTCTAAAAATTATAGAGATTTCTTCCGCAGTTCAATTACTTAGAACACTCCCAAATTTATAAGGGCGGATATCTAACAAGGTCCCCCTTTCATTTGTGTCTCCCTATATGTCATTGATGTGAACACTTCCCAACATCTCCTCATATATTGCATTCACCCCATTGTCAATCATGATTGGGTAGCGAATTTTTAGCATTAAATGAGCTATCCAACGTGACAATATCCATGTTGATGAATTTTTCAACTAGCTTTTTGAAGGTAATGCAATTCTCTATTGAGTGTCCCGTAATTCTCACATGATAATCGCATTGTGCACTTGCGTCGTACCATTTGGGATACGGAGGCTGTGGAGGCTTCACATGTAAAGGAGAAACAACATGCACATCGAATAAGCTTTGATATAGCTCCTTGTACGACATTGGAATTGGCGTGAACTGGAGTTTTTTAGTACCTTGCTTCACACATGATTCTTGTCTTGATGAACCCTGCTAATTAGCAATCAATTTGCTGTACGTATTCACGTTGTTCACCTCTTTTTCTTTTTCTTTTGAGGCTTACCTTCTATTATTTCCTCTAGCATCAATCTTTCCGCTCCTTATGGCGCTTTCAATCATTTCACCATTCATGATTATGTCAAAAAATCTTTTTGTGGCACTCCCTAACATATGTGTAATAAACGGAGCTTTTAATGTATTTATTAATAGCATTGTCATTTCCCTTTCCAAGAGCGGTGGTTGAACTTGGACGGCGACCTCCCTCCACCTCTGTGTGTATTGCCTAAAACTTTCACCAGGCTTCTTTTCTATGTTTTGTAGAGTGATTCTATCAGGTACCATGTCAGTTACATGATTGTACTGCTTTATGAATGCCTGTGCTAAATCTCTCCATGAATTAATCTTGGTACGACTCAATTGATTGTACCACTTGGACGCTGCCCCTGTGAGGCTATCCTGCAAACAATGTATCAGCAACTGGTCATTACTAACATACCCAGTCATCCGCCTACAAAACATATTAATATGGGCTTCGGGACTACTAGTTCCATTATACTTCTCAAACTCGGGCATTTTGAATTTGTAAGGGAGTACTAAATATCAAAACCAAGCTTAATTCTTTAGCATCAATCCCATAGTAGCTATCAACACTTTCCATTGCTCTAAATTTCCCTTCCAGCCATTTATACTTTTCTTCTAGCTATTTTGGCAGTTCATCCTTCATTTTCTCTTTTTTCAACTGTTTCGTCGAAGTCAGGGATAGCAGGATTAACAATGTTGTCTCGGAGTTAAAGCCTGATCCTGCTTGAAAATTCATTGGTGTTACAGCACCGACCTGAAACTGCTGGGGCTTGATGGTGATAGAAAATTTACACGGATACACTTCAACATGCTGAGGGGTAAAGACTAGGGGATAAACAAGTCTCTCACTGTCTTCTTCTTCAACATTAAGCACAGAGATTTTTCCTTTATCAATTCCTCTAGTCAGCAACTGAGTTAACTTAGCCATCATATTCCCTTGAGATTCCATCATTTTGTCCAACATATTTCGCTGAATCTTTTCAAGCTGCTCTTTCATTTGTTGCTGAAGCTGATCTTGCATTTCTTTTTGGAACTGTTCTAGCCTTTTCATCCTTTGGTCCAGTCTTTTGTTTTTGATCGAGTACCGTAGTGGTGTTTGGTAGGTTGTTTGGTTTCCAGGTTAACTAAGGAATGATTTTAATCGATTAGGCTCTTTTAGTGGACTTTAATGTGTATGATGTCATGTGATGTGAATGTGTGCAATGAATGCATAAAGAGACGTTGATTCTGGTTCAATTCCATTTAAAAAAACTTTACTAGAAAATAAATCTCTTTACATAAAATAGATATTTATACGGCTTTGCCCTCATAGGCAAAAACATTCGATCCTCTTCTTCATTCAAGCGCTAAGATAAATCTCACGAACTCTTCAAAAATGACGTCTTCTCTATCTCCTTTTTACTCGACCTAGGTTGTAACTCGTTGCTTACTCATCCGCATGATGCTCGTTGGCTTCTCTTTAAGAAAGTTCAGCGGCTCTCTTTGTCATCTTGCATCCTTGGGCAACGGAACCATAGTCATGTAGTCCTCCATTAAAGTACCATCCTTCTCTTATCATGTTTTCTTAGACCATATTCGGACAACCATATAGTCATCCACTTTATCAAGAAACTCATTTTCTTATGACAAGCTCTCTATTTAGCAACTGAACGTGAATCAACACCTCTTTTTTATGATGAAAATGCAATGCAATCGCAATTAGTACAAAGCTAAAGCAAGAATAAATAGAAAACCTATTCGGGTGACCACTAGGGGTTTGGCATAGCTCTACCTAGGGCAAGTTCCTAAGGTTCACTATATGTGGTTTGGTTTCTAAAGTAAGGTACCCGAACCAGTAGATTCCTCGATCTTCACCCATTATAGGCTCATATAGATCAAATTCGATTTAGGGAAGCACATTTTCCCTATGACTATAAGGAGATGATAATCTCACGAAGGTATAGGTACCGATGTACTCCGAAAGCGATCCACTATCCTATACGGAGGTGAAAACCTCACGAAGGAATAGTTTCTCACTCCCACTTAAAAGGGTAAAATCATTCAACTCATGTAATGTATAATACAAAGATCAATTAAGCAAGAAAATAATGAATGCAAAAGGATCTCATGATTTTTTTTTAAAAAAAATATTTTCTCGACCATAAGACAAAAATCAATCAACTTTGTGGCTCGACTCTCTTATTTTTTTAAAAAGTCCCCAGTGGAGTCGCCAAGCTGTTGAAACCAACTTTTATTTTGGAAAAAAATAAAAATTAGTTGTCGACTTTGAAATAACAAAAATTGGGAGTCGCCACCAATCTTTTATTGATGTGTGATTGGATCACCTAAAAATAGCTTTGGTCTACGAGTTTTAGAAAAATGGATCCGGGAGTCGATTACGTACGAGGAAGGATTAGCACCCTCGTAACGCCCAAAATTGGTACCTAGTTAATTAATTAGTGTCTTACTGTCGAAAATTTAAAAATATGATCCTTAATAAAAAAACTTAAAAAACGTTACTTATTAAAACTCTTATCATTTCGGAGAAAGAAAATGTCACACCCAATGCGTTAGGGCACGACATTCTAATTCCTCAAAAATGAATTAGTCCAAAATACTCATGTAATAAAATTTAAAAGAATATTCATTTCTTTAAGATTTATAAAGAAATCGATGCCCAATACGTTAGGGCACAATTTCTCAAAATCCTAAACTTGGAATATTTCCTTTGTTATTATTTTTTTTTAAAAATCCTTTGTCTCGAGAAATCAATACGTCACATCCAATACGTTAGGATACAACAGATTAAATTCCCGACAACAAGCTTTTCATTTTATTTTTTGATTAATGAGCAATTCTCGATTGTTAGATTTAACAAAGAAAATTGGAACCCAATACGTTAGGGCTCAATTTCCTTGAAAATCCTAAATACGAGTATTATCTCAATTTTGAAAATTTTAAAATCGAGTAAAAAAATGATGTAATGCTACATTAAGTGTAAAATACAATAATAAATACAACAATGGCATAGAAATAAACGAAATTAATGTACATAAAAAACAACGACATGTAAAGTATCAAATGAACAAAATATAAATGAAAACATAAATCAATGAGCAAATGAAGGATGTAAACAAAAAAATATAAAGAGAAAAAAAAGGTACAAAATATATACATGAAATTATAAAGAATAAAAGACATACACATGGGTTTACATATAAAATTTTGGACTATAGAATTTATAACAATATATATAATGCATTTATGAAAATAAAGAAAAATATATAAATATACATATATATATATATTATAACATATGTGTTGAAAATATAAGTTTGTATTTAAGCAAATAAAAAACATAGACATGTGCGTATATATATATAAATATTCATTAGAAAAATATATAAATACATACATGTGCATATATACAAAAGTAAAAAAAAATTGAAACTAAATATAAAAGTATATATATGTATATAAAAGTTAGGAAGTAAAATAAAAATAAAAACATATGTATAAAATATATATAAGCATACGTATACTATATATAAAACAATATATATTACATAAAAACGATGCATGCTCATGAATATAAAAATAAAAATAATAATAAATAATAATAATAATAATAATGATACAAGATTAATGATGCCACATAATAGTATTAATAATATTAAAATAATTAATTTAATAAAAAACTAAAATAACAAATAGAGGATTAAATAGCATCAATAATCAAAGACCAATGAATTTAAAACAAAGAGTATAAAGTAAAATAAAAATATAAGGCCAAATAAAATGTAAACAAATTTGAAAATAATGAATTTGAAAATGAATAATAAGGAAAAAAGAGATTTGAAATCAACAATATACAAATCAATAAATAAATTATACACAAATCAACGAAATAAAAACGCAAGAGAGAGAGAAATTTGAGTAAGTACTCTTAAGAATTATTATTACTCCCCACTTCCCTCTTTTACAATGAAGGGAGAGGCATCTATTTATAGTTGAGCCTCCCCAAATCCAACGGTACAGATTAATTACATCAACGGCTAAGATTAAAAGGTATCTACAAATTAAATCTCTAAGATTACAAAATCATATCTTCTAAGATTGCATATCATATCTAAGATTACATATCATATCTAAGATTGCATATACTTGAAGATTATGTTTCCATATGCATCAAGCTTGTAGATAGACCTTCAACCTTTTCAAGTAATGGGCCATCCCGATCGGGCCAAATAATATAATTTTAGACTTTGTTTTATTATTTTGGGTTTATTATTTTTTTATGAGCCCGAGCTAAATTGGCCTATTACAATCTAATTTGTCTTTTAGTTTATTTTCCACTTCTGTCGTGGCCTCTCCAAAGATTAAACTATCGTTTGCAAACAACTAATGAGTTATAAGCGAAGCATGCCTATTAATGCGAACACCCTTTAAAGTACCTTGTGTCGGAGCCATTCATAAAAGGGTTGAGAGCCCTTTACTACAAATAAGGAACAAATATGGACTAATTGGATCTCTGTCGAAGACCTCGAGATGGATAAAACAACTCACCAATCTCCCAATTTAAAACCCTAGAATAAGAAATTGATTCAAAGCACTTCATAATTTTCCGAATCCAAGTTTATGAAAAACCCATCTTTTTGAGCATGGGATCAATAAAAGGCCACTCCATTCTATCGTACGCCTTACTCATGTCTAATTTGAGTCCAAGAGACCTCTCTTTCCCCAATCTCTTCTTTTTCATGGAATTCAAGATTTTAGAAGTTACAAGGATGTTGTCTGAAATGAGCCTTTCTGGAACAAATACACTTTGAGCCTTATCGATACAGTAGTGAAGAACTAAATGGAATCTATTCACTAGCATCTTTGCAATGATTTTGTACAGAATGTTACATAGGCTAACCGGCCTAAAATGAGCCATATTTTGTGGATCACTGACCTTTGGGATCAATACAATACGGTCTGATTGATATCTGAAATATCATGACTCCCATTCAAAGTCTCAATGCAATAGTTTGCTACCTCCTTGCCAACAATATGCTAGAATCTTAAATAGAAAACCGCTCTCAAACCATCTTCACTTGAGGCCTTTAAAGGGCTCATAGATTTTAAGGCAGTCCACACTTCCTCATAGGAAAAAACCTTTACAAGATCCTCGTTCATTGTTTGGGTAATACACGGTGTAGCCCTTGCCAAAATTTCATCTTCATTTGCTATCTCATTTGATGAAAAAAAAAGAGCTGAAATAATTATTTGCAAGTGACAACAAGTCCTCAATACTTTCATAATAGTTTCCACTATTACCCAACAACTTTTTCACCCGATTCTTTCTACTCTGTTCTGATGCAAACTTGCGAAAAAACTGTGTTGCGATCTCCATTCTTCAACCAATTAGCTTTAGCTCTCTCTGTTCTGATGCAAACTTGCGAAAGAACTTTGTGTTGCGATCTCCATTCTTCAACCAATTAGCTTTAGCTCTCTGTTCCCTATAAAGCTCCTCCTTATTTGTCTCCATATTTAGAGCTAATTTAACATTGACAATATCTCTCTGCACCTCGTCAGTCGAGAAAGAATCATTCAACTTTACAAGTTGTTTCTCAAGCTTTTTTTTTTCTACAAGGATCTACTTCTTTTTAGGTCATTGAACCATTTATCTAGGCCCAAAACAACTTCCTTTAATCTGCTAGGAACACAACCCGTGCTAGCATCCCATAATCTATTAACCTACGATTCACAAGTGTCCTCCATAAGCCAATCAGCCTCGAACTTAAAATACCACCATCGGGCAGTGTTTGTATCCATATTCGTATTTAGTAATAGGGGCAATGATGATCTAAAAATGAATACGAAAAATGATACAATCGATAATTTGGAAATAAACTCCACCATTCATCATTTGCAACACCTCGATCAAGTCGTTCTCGAATGTTGTTTGCTTGACTACAACCCTTCTCCTAAGTAAACCATTGCCCATAATAATGGTCAAGTCCTTTTTTATTTGATGAAAACACAACCTCATTAAAATCCTCTAAAACTAGCCAGAGGACATGTGGACAGTCATTTAATGAACACAACAAATCCATGAAGTCTCCCTATGATTCTCCTCGGGTGTGTCATAGAAACTAGTACACCTCCACACATTTCCTTCCAAATCTTCATATATCATTATATCAATATGCCTTCTCAAAAACGAATGGAGAGACACCTTAATATTACTGTTCCAACCCATAGACAGACCCCTACTTCTCCCATCTGAATCGACATCGATCCCATTCTAAAACCCTCACTTTCTTCTTACTACAGCCATGCGAAAACCCTGTAGTTTTGTCTCAATAAAAAAACCATAGAAGGATTATTATCTTTCAGTATATGCCAGAGACGACGAACTGTTCGAGGCCTCCCTAAAACTCAAACATTCTAACTATCAGCTTTATTATGTCCGACTGGCCTATTTGATAAGGCATGCTGATCTAATAAGGTTTGGAACCTGTGACAGATTACCAAGGGCTTCATTCGAATCCACAGTCATAGAAACTCTTGAAGCACTTAACAGAGTGCGAAGACGTTTAAGCCCATCAGATTATTTTATTGTGTTATTTTCACCTTCAAATATAACCATTTCCTCATCAGTATTATTCACACAATCACTATTTATTTGGTCCAGCTCACCTACAATTATTGGGCCTGGAATTCAAGAAACATTTGACTTTTCTTTTAGTGATTGATGAGGGTTTGAAAATTTTCCTACCTTCACTCCTTGATTTATGGGACAATATTGTGTTAACCCAAATTTACTCCTTCCTAATTCATTTGTAATGTTTTCATAATTCGAAATTCTACCAGCACCGTCCTCCAACAGCCACCTACTCTTCCACACTGCAGTTCTTGTTGACTATGCTCGTAATGAAATATCCCACTGGAACTTAAAATCTTGCTTCGGATGAAGGGCTCTAATCGGACAAAAACTTTTTCCGTGGCCTAGTGTACCACACAAGAAGCAAAATAACGATAGTCATTCATATTCGAAACGCACATAAACAAACGTACCATTTGGGAGAGCAAGGTTCATTTTCCTTTTCAATGGCTTCCGTATATCAATTCACACCCTTAACTGCATTATCCTTTGTACCCCAATTGAATAGCCGATGCATCACATTCTAAGAAAGCCCCAATAAAACTTCCCAACTAGTTTGCAACTGCCTCAGACATAAAACCATGAAGGAGATCGTAGGTAAGCACCCAAAAATCTACCCAACATAATTGGACAATCATTGGATCTTCCCCTTCCTGTAACCGATACAACACTAGTAAATGGGAATTAAAATTCCAAGGTCCATTTTTTTTCAAATCTATCAACGTCGACTTCAAAATATAAACGAACCAAGAATCTACCATCTCCCAGATTTGAAATGGAGACTCCCCTGATTGGATGTCAAACATTTTCCAATGTCGTTCTCATTGCTTGAAAGTTAACGACACTTGATGTAAGAAACATTCCCACAAAACAGTTAGCAAAAGAAGTTTCTTGATCAGATGATTCCACCCCTAACTGAATAATCTCTTCCTCTTCGTCTTCTATTGATAAACCTATTATAGATTCCTCCATTTTCCAGCACTAAGAAAATATACCGAAGACAAAATTTTAACCCAAAAAAACTTTGAAAAACATTAAACAAAACGTGCTACGAGAGCAGGAAAGTGTGTCAAAAGATAGAGAGAAAGCTTGTAAAAAGACAAAGATACTTCTAGGATACATAAAAAGAATAAACAAATAATTAAATTTATAAGCTTTTTAAAACTGACCATTAAAATCGGGTTAAAATAACACAATTACAAAGGATTTGGTTTGGATCCGGACAAAATTCGATGTCAACAAGCATTATTCAAAATAATAACTAATTAATATAATTAATATATATCAATTATGTCACGTGTATGTATTTAATGTTTCAAAGTGACCATGATACTTTCTACTCTTCGAAATTTATTATTTTGATATCTGAGAAATTGATGTAAATAAAACAAAAAATTTAACTAAAAAATCAATTAAACATTCAAAGTTTAGAACTGTATAAGAAAGTAAATTATAACATTAAATTTAAAATAAAAAAATTATATAAAACAACTTGCATGATAAATATAAAAAATATTTACACTAAATTAATAAAACACATTTAATGATTAATTTTTTTTGTTGAGAACAATTTTTAGCTACACAAAATTATTATTATTATTATTATTATTACATCATCAATTAAAATAATCTTCTATCTCCCTTCAAAGAATCATAACTTTAATGCTCAATTTTTAATTAATTATTTAAATTATATTATAGTTATCCGATATAACTACCGTAACCTTTTTAATAGAACCACCATATTCTATTTTGTAATAGAAAAAAAATCTAACATATTTCATATTTAACTATCAAATTATTATAATTATTTTTACCGCAATACTTCAAAGATGAATCTTTATGAGACAAATTGATGAGCTCTTTTCGCTAAGTTCCAAGAGGAGGAAATTGGCATATACCCTTCCCTACATTTCCCATGTGATTGCTGCCATATTCTCCTTTGAAATGAAAATATTGTTTATGATTTATTCCATCAAATATCTATATATAATATCCATGAAATTTTAATTATGTATAAAATTGAGTTTAAGTGTTTATTGAGTTGATGTAGTCCTTAATCTAGTTATTAGCTGGTGAAATCTAATCGGGCACTTGGAAGCATAGTTAGTTAAAGCATTAGCATCTCGGTTCCCTTCCCTAAAAAGCCCTTCATTTTTAGTAAAGGAAAGCCTGTAAAACGTCTTACGGAAATTGAAAGGGGAAAACATTTTTCCTAAATTGTAAGGCATTTTACCTGTGTTTGGAGTTGATTTTCCAAATGGAAAATCTTTTCCGCACCAGAAAAGTTGGAAATGATTTTCCGGAAAATCATTTCCGTCAATCAAACAGACCCTTTAGTTTTGAAATCAGAATTTTAGTTTGTTAACTCGTGCGATTTCTTTCTTTTTTATCCAGTTTTTACATTTAAAAATATCAAATATTGACGAATAAAACAAAAACCAAAGCAAAGCCCAAAAAAAGGGATTACAGTCCCAAAAGTCCAGATAAATTACTAATGTAAATTATCATATCTAATTAGCTGATAAAATAATCCGAGCTCTCGCACGCCGTCCGGTCCTAAGTCTGTAGTTTACCTGAAACGTAACAAACAAGTGAGCTAGAAGCCTTGTGTGTGACTCGGCCCACAAAATAGAATTTTCTTATAACATACACAAATGTAAACACCAACACATAATTTTACTTATAATGTTCACATATACGAATATCAAATCAGAATATCATATTTCTAGAACATATATCATATCAAAATGTCATATCATATTAGAACAAATCCTACTCTCATTCGCTACACACCAACTCCATCCAACCAATCACACCAATAAGACTACATGAGTCCATCCATCCAATCACACCGGGCCGTGGTGGTATGCCACTCATAAAGGTGTGGTTGAGCTGCCAAACATATATTGCAATTTAACCGCCAAAATTGCAGTAATACTACCTGAAAGCACTTCCTCCATCATCAAAACCCACCCTAATGCACATGCAGAATCATAATAACATACACTCATATCACATAGTCGAATCAGATATCATATCAGAACAAATAACAGAATACGTATGTCACACATGCTTTACAAAAATAGTCATGCTTTCAAAATTACCGACACATATATTATACATGTAACTCACATATCGAATGTATCAACACATATACCTTATTTTGAGTCTTTTTTAAGCAAAATGGACCCCACAGAGGGTCTAATTACAAAATATAGATTAAAACGACCCTAAATGAACATTCTAAAAAACTGGCCCATAAGCTCGTGTGGTTTCACACGGCTTAGATGACTAGCCCGTGCAGGGGCTGCCTATCCTACCCATGTGATTACACACACCCGTGTGTCCAACACAGCCTATTTGATTTTCCCGTGTAATCGCACATGCCCGTGATTTATTCGTGAGGGTTTAAAGTTAGAAACACACACTTGAGTTGGTTTTGATGTAGATTCACGAAATAAACACCAGCACCTAAAATCGGTATTCCAAACGCATCGAATCAGTAACAAAACGCAACATTAAATCAAGATTCAATCACAAACATGGCATTAGAACACTTACCCCCCAAAAAAAAAGACAACTACAATGTCTAAGTCACTGAAGGAATGCCCAATGCCTTTCATTCTTCTCCTAAAAGCGCATCCAAGTCATTAAGTAACACAAAATACATGTTTAACACATCACTACTAACATTCTGAAACCCTAAACACCCAACAAAGCAATTTCGATTAATGAATATAATAAAGGATGAAGAAACCTCACTCTAATTGAAGCCAACATAACAAATGATTAACAATTCATGAATCAACAAAAGAACCAAAAAGAAAAGAGAAAGAAAATATGAGAAAAGTGGAGAACCCAATAATAGGGAAAGAAAATTGGCATGAAAGAATGGTGAGTGAAATTTTTGGGAAAATTTAATTAATTAAAATCCCTATATATTTTTTAAAACTACCTGTTTCCCCCCACTCAATCCCACTAATTCTAATTAGTTATCATTATCAGAAAATTTCCCCAGAGTTTAAAACAAAAAAAAATTCCACTTTGCACACATAACATTCAAACACAAGAACTTTAGGTAAGCTAAAACCTTACCATCAAACTACCAAGTTCATTCTTGCAAAAACTTGCGCAGGAATTAAATTTAAGCCAAATATGTAGAGATAGAATAGGAACAAAAATAACAAAAATTTCAAAAAGAGAGATTTGAACACAAGACCTCAACCACACATCCAAAACACTTATCCACTACAGATCAATTCACTAGATAAAATTCCTACAACCTTAATTCAAAAACAGAACATAACAACTCTTGGTTTCATTAACTCAATTTCTTTTAACCCGATTTTTGAGATGTGACACTATCGGTATGAGTCGATACAAATTGATATTGACAGAAATAGGTTGAAACACATTGAAATGGCCTAAACACAATTTTGATCGGAACAAACATAAACTAGTTGGTACACATTTAGGACAGAAAATGTACTCACCGTCCGGTATGGTTGGTACCGATACAAAACCGATCAACTACCATGACACCAATATTGCCCAAGCTTGGTAATTTTCTTTTCTGTTAATCTGTTGAATAATTATTTTATACATTACAATTGGAACTAAAAAAAACTTGGCATGTGACCTTTTTTAAATATGTGGCAACATCCTAAATTCACTTGTAATTTTTTTTTATTTCACTAAGAATACGTAAAATAATCACCAATATAAGTTAGGTAATTTATATCACATAAAAATTAAATATATATAATATGATATAAAAATTAAAAAATATTTAAGTCGTCTAAGATTAATAAAATAATATATATGTATATATATATATAAGTAGTAAATATTAGACACAAGTAACATATATTTTTATAAAAAAATTTAAAAAATATTTGGGCAGGCCTAATGAGGTTTAGATTAATCATTTATAATTATTGGCGAGCTTAGATAAAATTTGAGACTCATATTTGGAGCCTAATCAAGGTTTAAAGAGTTAAAATGGTCGATTTGGTTATTAACCAAACTAAACTCCATTAATCAAACTAATCGGAATTATTAAAGTGCTTAATTGTTAATTAAACTGAACTTTTTGTGAAAATAAATTAATCGATTTGAATTAATTTCGGTTAATTCGATCGATTTTTTATTTAAGCGAAGTAGAATGATAGTGCTAGGGTTTGTGAGTTTTGTTATTGTTATTGTTATTTTGATGGAATGTTTAAAATTACCCATAATTCCTTCCTATCCTTAAATGGAAAAATAAACAAATTATTTTACTTAAAACTTTTAATATATTTTTCTTTGGCCAACCACCGTATAGAACTTAGATTTAAGCTTTTTGTGTCCATATATATATAATATTCAATAGTTGTTATTAATAATTTTGATTAAGTGATTAATTATGTTAATTAAATTAATGACGGAAATTTTAAAAATTATTTAACTGACTTTTAATCGAATTGACTTCAGTGATTGACCAATTAAGTGAACTAATGTGGTTTAGATGATTAATTTGGTTTCAATCAAATTTTACATACCTTTAATTAGCGAAACTTATATAATTATATACAAAATTAATTTCATACATGAACCTAACCTACAAAAAAAATTTTGTAGAAAATAACAACAAACTGCGATTACATCAAAACAACACTTAAGCCTGTGAAGGGGCTGTTATCAAACCAGAATTTGCACACTTAACCATATGATCTGTAACTTCATTATGTGCCCTTGGAACATGACTAACACATACCTTCCAATTTTTGTCTAAGAGGCAATGTAATAAACGTAGCTCAGCCATCGAACTATATATTAACAGCTCCACCTGCCAACAGAGATTCCAATCACCACTAACTGTCAGGCACATATAAGATAGACGCAATATATGCGAGGACATTGTCAGGCACCAGATAACTTAACCTATCCCAGTCCCAACCACCACTAACTGTCACCATGTCACACACTCGTAGTGTATCATTCGGTTGTCCATCGCCCCTGAAGAAGTTCCTAAGAGGGACCAAGCTGGCGAATCCAAACAACATTCCAGAAGTTTACGAGTCTACCATCCCCTTAGACCAGTAAACATTACCTATCACATCTGTCCATACCTTCATTAATGACTGCCAAACGAAGGAACCCTTACTCCTTGCAATCGAAGTGGGTAACAGGCCATGCACATTGTACTTATTCCTTAGCAACTGTATCCACAAGGCCTCTGTATTGGTGAGTAATTAAAACCCCAACTTAAGCAGAAAGATTCTATTCTGCTCAGCTAGGCTTCTCAGCCCTAAACTTTCCGCATCCAATGGACTACAACAATCCTCCCAAGATATCAACGCAGGTTTTCTTGCATCTAGCTTAGACCCCCAAACAAAATTACGTGCAATCTTTTCTATCTCATTGCAAACAGTTGTTGGAACCCAAACTAAGTTCATGAAGTAGAAAATGCTTATAAAAAGAATTGAACTTGAGACTCAAATATGAAATTGCAATTGTTTAACCATCTAACCAAAACTTTTATAATCTACTGTGAACCAAATAATAATACATCAAGGAACGTAATTGGAATTTGCTTATAACCACTTCCCTTCAATTACATGCATGTTAGTGTGTATATATACGTGTGTCTTTACTATACAGTAAATGAGACCTATCACAAGAAAAGAGACCAGACATGGAAGCCAATAGAGTAGACCATTCAAATTTGTACCCTAAGAAAATGTTTAATTACACCATACAGCTAAGGCGTGAGTCATGAAGTATACATAAACCAAATTATTAAAAACAAAATCCAAAAGATAAGTAGTATCTTTACTGCCTGTTGTTGCTTAATCCATGACTGTACTGAATTGCTTTCCGATTCTTCACTTTCTCTTGCAATTCCTGTTTGTTAAAAACAATTTGCGTGGATGGATGTATCACAAAATTGGAAGAGTATTTTTTTTAAATAACGAGATAAGAAAGTGATTGTTTAAGAATTGATATCAAATCTTTTATCACTCTATCCGTAATTCAGTCGACAAACAGTAAATTTTACTATTAAACTCGTTTTACTTAAAATTTCAAAACCTGGCGAAATATGGTTAGTGAGGAATAACATGATCTTTGACAAACCAGCTTGCAATTCCAGCATGTTGAATAGAGCTATTGGAAAAGCTAGTGAGTTTTATGTTCTTCCGTCCACTAAACATCCCACTACCAACTTACACACTGTGGGGCTTAGATGGCAACCGCTAGAGAAGGATGAGCAAAACTTAACACTGATGGCTATGCAATTCGAAACTCGGGTTTGGCAGGAGTTGGTGCCATTATTCGCGATTGTAATGGAAGATAGATCAGTAGAGTATATCGACAAATTCCAAGAGCTAGGAGTATCGAAGCGGAGTTATAGGGACTTGAGCTTGCCCATAGCTTAAATATTAGGAAATTAGAAGTAGAATTTGAAGGCTGATGCACTTGATAGGATGGATAGCAATCTTTGACCAAAAATAAAGAGAAAGGCTCCTTTGGGCTTAATTGGGTTTCCACATTCCAAGATGGCAACAGATATTGGACTTTTTAGGTCTCAAATTCTCTTCTTCTGCCTTCAAATTGTGATTGACCAAATGCCTTTTCGAGCCCAAAGACCCCAAACACCATGTAACTCTAACATTGAACCACATATCAACAATTTTTGCCTAAAAACCTTCTCTTCTGTTTATCCAAAGCAAGCCAATTTTGTGAAATGGTTACAAAATACAAACTCGCTCTCAAAAAAATAAATTAGATGAACCCAACATTTCACACATTAATTAAAAATGTTTATCTTATTTTTACGTCATGGGATTGAATCACATAAATCGTCTACTAATGATATATATAAGACAGTGGTGTGTAAGTTATATATAATATTAGGTAATACATTGCATTCAAGTACCTATTCCCCAATCAACAATTAGTTACTAAGAGAAGAGCTGTGACCCTCCCAACTTTGCAATTTATGTCTGTCTAGTAGGCAGCCAGTCCATAACTACAAGCCATACCATAAAAGAGTGTTGGTTTAGGTCAAATAAATAATTTATTAAATTTATTTAAAAAAAAAAAACAAACGATCTTTCCCTCCATGGGAATGTTTTCTTGAGCGCCTTTTAAAATTTCATATTAGCTGTATGTAAATCTGGCTGCTGCTTCTTCTTCCCCTGATTTAATTATTATTACTTACATCTCTGAAAGACTTTGACTGGTCTTTGACATAAAATCAAAAATGTTTGGGGGTATGTTTTATAGATTCAATACCTGACTGACTGTGAGACTCACTGAGACTATGTGAAGGTACATTTTCCCAACTCCCTCAAAGTCCTTTTTCGACCACTTGATTTACTGCTTTTTCATCATCTTCTGATTCAAATGTCCCTTTCAATTTAAAATCAATGGAAGGGAATAGGACCACCGTGCTCCATAATCCACCTGATACTTTTTTCCCCACTGCTTTGATCATTAGTTATTAGTCACTATTCATCAGCTCCTACCACGTGACACCACGAGTTTATATCAATTTTTTAAGAACCCAAAGGAAAAAAAGGTACAGGACAATACCAGAAAAAAAGCTTCCACTTTTATTTTAAAGTAGCTATCAGCTTAATGAATACTTAATAGAGTTGAATAATTTTTTTTTAGATTTTTTTGCATTAAATCAATTAATTTTACCTAATTCTCAAGTAGAGTCGAACCATACATTTAAACAGAACAAAACTTTCTTAGTATAATTTTTTTGTCTTTATTTTAATATCGTTTTTAGTATTTTTTTATATATAATTCTCATAATTATCTATAATTTCTTCACACCCTAAAATTAAAAAATAACAAGTACATAAGTATATTTAAACCTATGTTCTTCTATATATTACAATAACAACTTTAATATATAAACTTAGTAATTAGATATATTTTAATCACTAAATTTAAAAAATGTAAAAGTTTAATATTGTAATCATACCATATCATAAGTGGAAAATATGATAATTTTAGAATATCGCATTATATTTTTTAACAAAATCTAACATCATATATAAAAATGGACTTAGTTGATATACAAATGCCAAAATTCAAACTCATGTGTCAAAATTTAAATAAACCCAACATTTTTTTTCTACATTTATATTATCTAAACCCGATATTTTATTTGAAAGTGATTATTTAAAAAAGAAAAACTTTGTTTTGCAAAAAGAAAATAAGAAAAAAAAAAGGAGACTTTTGCCATTGGTTGATGTGCAAAACTCAACGTGGGTTTCCCCTTTTTTACTTTTCATGGCCTTTGCCTTTCAACGTTTCTCGATATCTCACCTCGTCCACAGCACGTCCACTACTTTCTGTTCCTCATGTTCCCTTTAATTTAGTATTTAACTTTATTATTTATTATTACCCCCCAAAAGAAAACCTCACAACACAAAACACCCTTTGGGTATTTAAGATTAGTTTTAATATTAAATTTGATGTATAATTTAGTATTCACATCAAATGATATCATGTGACTTAATAAATATTTGATACATGTGTTTTGTTAAGAAAATATAAGTTCTTAATTAGGACAAAAAAGAGTCTAGGTGCCAAATTAAATATGGAAGTTAAACTTGGGTACTTAAATTAGATAAAAAAAACTCAAGTATCAAATTGAAAAAAATTAGGTACCAAAATGAACATTAAAACCAAACTCAAGTACCAAATTAAAATAAAAAATTAGCGCGTCAAATTAAACATTTAAATTAAACTCAAATATCGAATAGTTTTCATTTAAGTCACTGAGTTGTTAAATACGATGCTATATCGCTTTCTTTGTTCACAATACTTACATCAATCGAAAGCTCTCTTTCCCTTTCTCTTCTATAATTCGTTTTTTTTTTCATGAAACATTTTTGGACGTTAAGAATCTACGAACTAAAATTCAAATAGTTTTTTTCTCCAATCTTCGACATTGACCGTTAGATCGACTGGATCTAAGGTATTTTCTTCTCTTCTTAGATGGGTACTGATTAGAGGTGTGCATGGGCCGGGTCAGGCTCAACTAAAAATTTAGGCCCGTTTGTTAGACCCGAGCCCAGCCCAAAAAATAGGCCTAAAATTTTTCCCAAACCCGACCCGGATGAAAATGTTAGAACTTGGACCCGACCCGTCCCACCCATATTAATTTTTATATTATTTTTATATAATTTTAAAATATATATAATACATCAAAAATACTAAAAATATTAAAATAAATATTTTCCAACAAATTAAAAATAAATTTTAAAAAATATTTATACTTAAATAACACTAAGATGATGCAACTTAACAAGTAAATGCCTCTAAAATAATAACAAAATTAACAAATGTCTTTAAAATAATAACAAAATAAACAATAAAATAAGTTTTATACAATATCCAAACAATAACAACAAAATAGTAGTAACATAATAGTAAAATTGTAACAAAATAGGGAGAAAACAATAAGAAAATAATATTAAAAAATAGATTTTTTTGTCCTTTAGTAAATTCGGGCCGAGCCCGGGCAAAAAATATCTTACCCGAGGCCTGACCCTTTTTTAAACGGGCCTTATTTGTTTGTTCAAGCCCATTTTTCAGGCCTATATTTTTGCTCAAACCCTCCCACATTTCGGGCCGAGCCGGGTGGACCAACCCATGAACATGTCTAGTACTAATCTACTGTACCAATCATTGAACTATCGCTTGGAACTCTCTAGTGGAACTTTAAAAAACTTAACAGCTCAGTAACTTAAATGAAAACTTTCAAATAATTCAATAACCAAATTGTAACTTTTTTTTATTAAGTGACCAAAAAAAAATTTATCCATAGTTTAGTGACTAATGTTGTAGGTTACCCTTTTCTTCTTTATTGCATATAAATTATGGACGTAGTTATTTTTACAAATTTAATATATACAAATTGATTAACTCTTGATTTTGAAGTCAATAATAAATAAGAAAATTAAATTAAACTAACTTCTCAAAAATAAAAATCTTAAAATAAAAGACCAATTTTTAAAATTTCGTAAAATAGTAATACAAAATTCAGAATTAAACCTATAAAATTCATTAACATTGAAAAAAATATGTTGACGTACTACACTCTGACACCACCACCATCGATGTCTCAATGTGTTCGAAAGTTCACCCAAGCTTGGATATATTGAAATCTAAGCTGTTCACTTTCGTTGTTTTCCCTTTCATTGTATCTCTCTCTTGAGGAAATATATTTATATATATATATATATATCATTAAATTATCTTGTCCTGTATGTCTTTCTCTGGCAATTTAACAAGAATCCATATTACAATCAGAATCTTTTTTATCTTCACAGTGTTGGTGTCTTGGCTCCTTCTTCAAAGCTTCTTTTAGCTGTAAATGTAGCTTGGTTTAACCCTATCCTTTTGAATGGGGATGAAAGGAGGGACTTCATGGTTGACTGCTGTGAAAAGGGCTTTTAGATCTCCTACTAAAGATACCCATGAAGATGAAAAGGTAAGTGTTTCAATCTATTTTAATGGCTGTTTATGAATCTAAAAAGAAAACCCTTTGATTTTTTTTTATATAGAAGAGAGATAAACGGAGGTGGATCTTTAGGAAACAAAATACAAGTCCTGTGAAGAGTGTAGGTAATAATGGTGGTGGTGGTGCAAGTACGGCAGCAGCGGAGCAAAGACATGCTATTGCTGTGGCGGTGGCTAAAGCAGCTGAAGCTGAAGCTGCGGTGGCGACGGCACAAGCAGCTTTACAAGCTGCTCGGTTGACTAAACCTAGTTATGGCAGGAAACATCACTTTGCTGCTATTGTTATTCAGACAGCTTTTAGAGGCTACCTGGTAAGAAAAAAATTTTGCCTTGAAAATTGTTGTTTTTGCATGAGAAAAAATGGGGGTTTAGTGTTGATTTTGTGGTGGTGATAATGAAGGCCAGGAGAGCTCTACGTGCGTTAAAAGGGCTAGTGAAGTTACAAGCTTTAGTGAGAGGTCACAACGTGAGAAAGCAAGCCAAGATGACGCTTCGTTGCATGCAAGCACTGGTTAAAGTTCAGTCTCGTGTTTTAGACCAAAGAATGAGGCTCTCGCACGATGGTTGCAGCCGGAAATCAGCATTTAGCGACACCAACAGTGTATGGGAATCACGGTATCTTCAAGATATATCGGATAGAAGATCATTAGTAAGTGTTTTAAGCCTTTTGTTTTAAGACTTTATGTGTGGTTTAAAGATTCAGCTTCTTATTTGCCTTGTCTGTATGTCTGTGTGTGTTCTAGTCGAGAGAAGGAAGTAGCATAGCAGATGATTGGGACGAAAGGCCACACACAGTTGAAGAAGTGAAAGCTATGTTACAACATAGGAAAGAAGCTGCTTTGAAACGTGAAAAGAGCTTGTCACAAGCACTGTCACAACAGGTTCATGTTCTGTCTTTAACCATGTCTTGTTGTATCATATTGTAATGATCCATATAAACCAATTTGACCGTAAAATAGATGAGGAGAGCTCGAAGGAGTCCATCAATGGGGGGACAAGATGAGTGGCTTGATCGTTGGATGCCTGCTAAACCATGGGATAACAGAGGAAGAGCTTCAATGGATCAAAGAGATAATGTCAAAACTGTTGAAATGGACACTTCACAGCCTTATTCATATTTAGCACCAAATTATAGAAGAACAAATTCAAACCATTATCACCAAAGGCCTAGTTCACCTCTCCATAGGGCTCAACACAATGCACAACCTTTCCACCCTTCTCCAATTACACCCTCTCCATCGAAAACACGTCCGGTTCAAGTACGGTCCGCGAGCCCTCGTTGCGTTAGGGAAGACCGAACATCGTTTTCATCATCACAAACACCAAGTTTAAGGTCCAATTATTATTACACAGGAAGGGTTAGTACTCAAGCTAGTACTAGCATAAACAATGCTACTACATTGCCTAATTACATGGCAGCAACAGAGTCTGCAAAGGCTAGGATTAGGTCTCAAAGTGCACCAAGACAGAGGCCATCGACACCAGAGAGGGACCGAATCGGTTCAGCAAGGAAAAGGCTATCGTTTCCCGTCCCGGAACCATATGGTATCGGGATGGGGTACGGAGGTTATGGTCATAGCTTGAGGAGCCCGAGTTTTAAAAGTGTAAGCGGGTCGCAATTCGGATTGGAACGACAGTCTAACTATTCATCTTGTTGTACTGAGAGCCTTGGTGGTGAAATGTCACCATCTTCAACTAGTGATCTAAGAAGGTGGTTGAGGTGATCCCATCAATGTAGCTGTTGGTTTTTACTAGTTTTATAGTGTGTTTCCATTGTTGATTTTACCAATTCTTGGTTGAAATTCAAGCTTTATAAGTGAGGCAACTGCGATGAACCCTTCCTTACTGGGATCTTTCATGAGATTCATAACCAAATTGAGTGTGTAATACTATAAAGTAACTCTGTAATTCTGTTTTGTCATAACTTTTTAATATATTAAAGCTTATCATCTTTTCCATGTATGGTATTCAAGTTTGGTAAGTTTCAACCCCCATGAAGATATTGCTCAAAATTTCCCATCTTTATTTGGATTCAAAATAAGGATAATTTTATCGTTTTCATCTGTTTGACTGTTTGAAATTAGTCTTATTCAGGTGACACCATTGCTTTATAAACAATGATAAATGTTAGAGATAGGGCAGGAGCCAGTAGAGATGCTGTTGGTGGGCTTAGAAGATAACTAATTTTTATTGCCTTTTATCATATCCATTAAAAGAGGGGTAGGCTGAACATGATCTCAATAATGAAGAGGAAACTGAAACAGGGCATGTGGTATGTTTTTTCTTTTAATTTTTTTTTTGATGCCATTGACCCTCATTGGTCATTGCCAGTCTTATCATTCACAGAAATTCATAAATAATGAACGGGAAATGATTTTCGATGGGGTTTCGGGTTGTGAGATAAAAAGATACTTGTGCTTCTTTGGGGACGTTTTATATGATATGATATGATATGATTGCACCCATTGCCAGTCTTTTATCTTTTGCAGGTCTTTCATATGGTCTTGGGTTTCTGATCTGCAGATGCCTTTGTAACTTGGGAGTTGCTTTCTCTTTCTACATGTGAACAAAAATTAATATTTTTCGTTTTATTACTTGAATTTTAATTTGATAATTAAGTTTATTGTAATTTTAAATTTGAAAAATTAAAAATTTGATACCACATTAAAATCTATGTGTGTTATATTTAATATTTTAATAATTGCATTTGTAATTAAATAAGTTAGACCATCAATTTTTGATCCAATCAGTTTGATCGTTAAATTAACAATAATCAAAATTTCATAAAAATCTAAAAATATAGAAATTTATTAAATCGGTTCTACTTGTTTAATTGTCAATTTTTATCCTAATTTTTTATTTTATCAATTTCAAGTAGATTTCGAGTCAATAGATTCAACTTTTTTATTCGAACCGTTATATCAATCAATTCTTAGTACGTCCAATTCGGTCCTATTTTAATAACATTGATTATATCATTAAGTCTTGACATATTAATCCAAATTCAAGTGTTAAAATGAAAAAAGAAGAAGCATATATCAAAATCAACCTATGTACCAAATTCAAGAATAAAAAAGTACATTATTCCAATTACAAACATTCTTAAAATTCAAATTAAATTCAAAGTATAATCCAACCGTGAAACAAAATTTTTTAACCACTCACAAAGTTTAAACTTTTATAGTTTTATTTAACAATAACAAGTGTTTTTTTTCCAATTCCATCCAACTTGTTTTATTGATGCGACTTAAAAGCTGTGGGACTTAAAAGCTCATTGATGAGACATACAATTGATTGGGGAATGCATTGACAGCAAGCATTGGAAAAAAAAAAAAGAACATTTATCTGACACCCAGCTCCATGAGACCCCACATATGTGGTAGCTACAATGCTTATGAGAGTTACATCTTAGAATCCTACTTCAAATCATTATCGCTTGAATTGGGTCTTAGATTTTCCTCTTTTTTTAGAAAAAAATAAGAAAGTCCGGGTTTAAATAATGTTAATGTAATTCTTATTCCTATTCCCTCGATGATCAAGGTTAAAATTTTATTCATATAATTTTTTTATTATTTTAAAAAATACAGAATTACATCAGATTAAATTGAACAAAAGTAGTTGAATAAGCTCTAAAACTTCATTCAGGGCACCATCGTAAATCTAAAGACTTGATTTTTCCACTAAACTCAACTTGGTCGAGCAATCAGCAATTTCGTTGAATTCTCTAGGGACATACCTGATGCACCACTGCCTTTTAGTTTTTATAATTCTTCGAACCCTCCTGAGCATAATAATACTAGAGTCTATCATCAAATTATCTTGTAAAGCCCTGACAACCTTAAGATTATCTGTTTGAGTCGTGGCCTTTTTAAACCCTTTACTAAGTAGCACAAGTAAACCATCTAAATTTCTCCATAGCTCGGCTTCAAAAACTGAGCAACGTCTCAAGAAATGACTAAACCCTAAGATCCAGTTCCCATGTTGATCATGCAAAATACCCCTTACAGAAGTACTACCATCACCACTAGCTACTGCACTGTCAATGAACAAATTAACCCATGTATTAACCATGGGTGCCCGAGAAGCATTTGTTTGAGGGGGGTGTTGGTAACATCTATGACTGAAATCAAACTGTTACACCCAACTAAGGGAAACCTTAACAGTCTCAAGAGCCGTCCAAGCAACGTCTTGAAAGATAAACATATTCATCTGTTTTCTAGATACGCCATGCAATTATGCCAAAAAGATAAGACCAAATTACCCCTCGTCCAAACAATCGCACATGGCAGCCAAGATTAGAAGTCAACCAATCTTGTAGGGATCTGGAGAAGAAACAACATTGCCTATCGATAGGAATAACATGCAACCAAACTTCTTTCGCTATCGAGCAATCTCGAAATACGTAAAGAGTATCCTCTATTTCACAGCTGCAAATAGGATAAGAGCTATTGTGACCAATTCCTCACCTAGTACACTCCAGATTAGTCAGAAGCCTATGCTTAAATGCTAGTCAAAGGAAAATTTTAACTCTCTGCGGCCCCTGATTTTTCCAGCTATTCTTCGAGAATACATCCCTAGAACTCCAAGAATTCTCCTTGAGAGACCAAAAGGTGCTGTAAACCAAAAAGGACCCTGAAGCTCCGCGTGTCCAAATAATTTTGTTTGAACCTGAAGAGGGATGGTGAAGAGGAATACAAACTATTTTCTTAATCACTCCCTCAAATAATCAGACGCGAAATAGATCAAGGTTCCAACTTCCATTTGGCATAACCATTTCACTAAGAGTGCAATCTAAATCAAGGTTGATATGAGTAGGAATTTGCGATATCAAAGGGCCTATATTTGGGATCTAAGAATCTTTTCAATAACGAATGCTAGTGTCATTACCTATTGACTATGCTAAGTTCTCGTGAAACAAGGGCCATACCTTAGACAGAGACTTCCAAAGACAATGGATTCAAGAAGCTAATCTTCCATTCCATACTTCGTTTGAAGAACTCAAACCCATAAGGCACTATCTTTAATCACCAAATTAAACCCAATCTTCATAAAAAATGAGGTGTTTTGGTCTTGCAAATGACGAAACCCAAGGCCACCATGAGGTCGTGGTTGACAAATAGAGTCCCACCCAATAAGAGTAACCTTCTTCTGACCTTCGGAGCAACCCCAAATAAACTGACAGACCATTTGTTCAATCTCTACATAGACTCCATTAGGAATCAACATTGACTACATGAAATGATTTGGAATTGAAAGAAGAACGGACTGAGCTAACATGACTTTACTAGCGATGGTGTAACACCCCTTACCCAAGACTGTTTTCGGACTCGAGCATGAGGCGTTACTTAACTTAACTTAAAAGTTTGGGGCATAAAATTTTACTTTTGAAATTAATTTCACTATTCACAACAAAGCTGTCCACCTACGCAACAATTACTAAATTAATTATAACTCGAGCTACGAAACTCGAAATTTAGATCCATAAATTTTCCTGAAACGAAACTCATATATATTTTTACCATAAATTTTTCAGAATTTTTGGTTTAGCCAAATAGTACAGTTTATTAGTTAAAGTCTCCTCTATTTCACTGATCGACTATCCTGACCTCTCGTCACTAAAATTTAATTATCTCATTGTATAGACTTCATATGGTGTTCTCACTTGTTTCTACAAAAAATAGACTCAATAAGGAATCTAGACATATAAGTTACAACTCATAACTATTTTTTTACAAGTTTTAATGATTTTCCAAATTTAGAACAGGGGATTCCGAAAACCACTTTGACCTTGTCTAACTTAAATGCAAATATCTCAGAATACATAATTCCTTTGTCTACACCATTATTTTTATATGAAAATAGACTCAATAAGCTTTAATTATATATCTCATCCACCCTCTAATTCATTTTCTACTATCCTTGGTGATTTTTCAAAATCACGTCACCACTACTGTCTCAAAACTGATTTACTACCAATTTTTACTTTTTCATGATTTCTATGCATAATTTAGCACCTAGACATTTATAACAACAAACACCTTCATACGTAGCCATTTTAATAACAATTCATCATCAAATATTTACATATCATCTTTTGGTCATATCTTAAGAATATACAATCGAAATGACCAAGTCCCTATACATGCCATAGCTCAAAACATTTATCGTCTTAAAATACCAAGTTGTGGTGGTTGATAGTGTGAACGCTCTCCGACGTCTTCAAGATCCCGACTATACTTGATAATACTATATGAAAGAAAAAGAAATAAAAGAAGTAAGCATAAAGCTTAGTAAGTTTACAAGTAAATAAATAACAACATTTATCATAAACAATTATATTCATAAATTTTCATTAAGCATTAAGATCTTTACTTTCTTCTTTACTTACTCTCTTACTCGTTTACTTACTTACTTGCTTAACTTACTCCTTCGTTGTTGAAATTTCTTTTCTCAACTGATAACTGAGATACTCTTAATCTTATTAACTCACCTGAACATGTCTATTAGGCTTTTACCTGAACTTTCATGTAACATCGTCTATTTACTAGCCCGTTGAATCACTTGAAATACTAAGGATACTCGGGTCTCCTGTCTGAATATAACATGCCAAATCTATGTCCCAGACATAGTCTTACATGGGATGTTTTTTGTACTGCCAATGCCATATCCCAAATATGGTCTTACATGGGAGTGCTCATATAAGTGCCCATCCCATGTCCCAGATGTACAGCCCAAATTTACCCAAAACCCCTTTACAAAGCCCAAACCCGAAGCCCAATAACTGACCCAATAGCCCTAAAGGCCCAATAACCCAACTACCAAAAACATATTTTCAGGAAAAAAACAAACCCTAACCCTAGGTGTGCCGCACCTAAGGTCGCCCACTTGACCTGCCAATCGCCACCGCCGCGCGTCAATCACCATCGCCCACCTGCCTCGCCCACTTGCGCCTGCAAACAGAAAGAAAGAAGTGACAAGTGCACAAATAAATTAAAATTCATGTAAAAAGGCTTTAAAAAGCCATTCAAACATCGGCAATGGGGGGTATGATTTTCGGTATAAAACCGATTGAAAAACCATTGTAAGGAGAGGGGGGATCTCTTTTTGTAATCTTTTGACGAGATTTGAAGAAAAAAGAAATAAAAACAAAAAAGGTTGTTGTTTTTTTTATCTTTTTTTTCGTCTTTTATTTTATTTTATTTTCCTATTTTCGAAATAAAAAAAAAGAAGAAGAAAGGAGACATTTTTACCCTTTTTTACCGGCGCCGAAGCGATCAGGAAGACGAGGAAAGGCATCGGAGAGAAAAAGGGAGACTTTTGGTCTCCCCACCACCGGCAATCGGTGGCCGGTGCGGTGGCTCTCGACCGGACCCTTGACCGGAGAAGAAAGAGAGGGGAGAGTGTTTCTTTTTGAAGTTTTTTTTGAAAGGAGAAGGAGAATGAAATTTTTTTAAAAAAAACTGGCTTAAATAGGCTTCCAAAATGACGTCGTTTTGGGCAGCCTTCTCAAACACCAAAACGGTGCCGTTTTGACCTGACCCGTTGGCCGACCCGACCCGCTCCAAGGGATCCACGTGTTTTCAAGGGATGGGTTAATTCCGCCTTTAGCCCTTCCGCTTTTTCTCATATTTACAATTACGTTTCTGTTTTGTTTTAAATTTGGCCCTATATTTTATCGCACTTTCAATTTAATCCCCCTTTTGTTATTTCAGCTGCTTTATTATTAAACTAGCTATTTTAGTCTTATTACTACTATTATATTATATCATTAATATAGTATTATTATTATCGTTACTATTATACTTATTTATATATATGTATATTTTTACGATTACTATTATTATGCCATTAGTTTTATATTATCATTGATATACATATATTTTCTAATTTACTTATCTAAATTTAAATATATTTTTCCTATTATTATTACTATTATAACTATTTATATATATCTTTATATATATCTTTATATCTTATTATATATATAAATATCTCTTTATAAACATATTTTTATAACCTATATACATACATACGTTTGTTATACATACGTTTGTTATACATACATATATATGTCTATATCCATCATACATTTTTATAATATATATATACGCCTATAATTTTTATTTATATATATACATATATGTACATACTTACACTGTTCTATTTTATAATATACATACTTATATCTTTTATCTTTATGTAATATATATGTATACACAAGCGAATTTTTATTTATATATATATACATACTTATGTTTATGCTTTATAATATATATATACATATGCATATATACTTATTTTTATATATATATGTACATATTTATACTTTTATATTGTTGTATTTCATAATATATATATACATACGTGTTTTTTTATTTACATATACACATACTTATACATATTATTTATATTTCAAAATCCATATTTTTCTTACGTATTTTCTATATTTTATAATTCATATACATATGTTTTTTTTATATTTCGCAATACATATTAACATCGTCTTTCATTTTACCTGATATATCAAAATCTGTTTCAAATAAATTAAATCTCGTGTTTTAGATTCGAGAAGGTCGTACCCTAACTTACTGGGTTTCGATTTTCATAATAAATCTAAATACACGAATTTTTTCAAACTCAAGTTTTAAACGATCTCAGGAATTTTGAAAAGATCATGTCCTAACTCACTGGGCAGGATCCCATTTTTTTTTAAAAAATCCGAGATAGCCAAATATTTTCTTAAATAAGAAAATTTTTGGCATTGATTTGCGTATCGAGAATCCGAGACATTGTGTCCTAACCTACTGGACATGATGATTTTTCTTGATTAACGTGAAATATGTCTCTTTTTTCAAAAAATTTTAACATTTTTATACAATGATCGTATTTTTAAATCTCTTCAAAGTTTTCAATCTTTGACATTAAGACATTAAATAATCGACTAGGTACCAATTTTGGGTGTTACGAGGGTGTTAATCCTTCCTCGTACATAACCGACTCCCGAACCTATTTTTCTGAATTTTGTGGACCAAAATCGTGGTTTTAATAAAATTGAATCGTTTATTAAAAACAACCACTTTTCGAGGTGATCCGATCACACCTTATCAAAAAGGATTGATGGCGACTCCCGTTTTCGTTTTCAAAACCCAAGTCGACCCCGTTTTCATCAAAAAATGGTGTCAACAGCTTGGCGACTCCACTGGGGACTTTAAATAAGAGAGTCAAGCCACGAGTTGATTATTTCTTGTCTTTTTGTCGAAAGTTGATAATATAGTTTAAATTTACGATCCTCTCATTGCATCTCATTTGTTTTGAATTCTAGTTTTCATCATGTTTTGTATTTTAAATTTTTATATCTTTCTGCACATTGCATTGCATGACCATTGGTCACACCCTTTTAAGTGGGAGTGAGAAGCTACTCCTTCGTGAGGTTTTCACCTCCGTGCAGGATAGTGGATCGCTTTTGGGATACATCCGTACCTATGTCTTCGTGAGATTTTCATCTCCGTGCAGCCATAGGGAAATGTATTCCCCTGAACCGAACTCGATCCGTATGAGTCTATAATGGGTGAGGATCGAGGAATCTACTGGTTCAGGTACATTTGCTTTAGAGCCGAACCGCATATACTGAACCTAAGAGCCTACCCTAGGTAGAACCACTTCAAACCCCTAGTGGTCACCCGAATAGGTGTTCTATTTATTCTTGCTTACTTTTGCTTTGTACTAACCTGTCTTCTTTTATTTTGGTTATGATTGCATTGCATTTTCATCATAAAAAAAGAGGTGTTGATTCACGTTTAGTTGCTAAATAGAGAGCTTGTCATAAGAAAATGTGTTTCTTGATAAAGTGGATGACAATACGGTTGTTCGAATATGGTCCAAACAAACGTGATAAGAGAAGGATGATAGTTTAATGGAAAACTATACGACTATTACTCCGTTGCCCGAGGATTCAAGATGACAAATATTATTCGAGAGCCGCTGAACTTTCTTAAAGAGAAGCCAACGAGCATCACGATGATGAATGAGCAACGAGTCACGGCCCGGACCAAGCAAAGGGAGATAGAAGAGACGTTCCTTTTAAAGAGTTCGTGAAATTTATTTTAAAGCTCGAATAAAGAAGAGGATCGAATGTCTCCACTTATGAGGGCAAAGCCGTATATATTTCTACTTTACGTAAAGAGATTTGTTTTATAGTAAAGTTGTTCTAATATAATTGAACCAAAAATTAACGTCTTTTTTTGCATTCATGCATTTACATTACATTGCATCATATGCATTAGTTTTTTACAAAATGACCCTAATTAATTAAAATTATGACAATTACCCTAGAAACCAACAAAAATCTGCCAACTAGATATCATTACGGTACTCACCGCAAAACCAAAGAAATGGATCAAAGACTAGAGAGATTAGAGCAATTGCAAGAACAGATGCAAGCCCAGATGCAAGAACGACTAGAAAAGATCCAACAAAACATGGAAGAGTCCCAAAGAAATTTTTTGAGCCGATTGAAGCAGTTAATGGCTGAGGGGTACGATAAGGGGAAAAGCCCTGCAGTCAATCTTGGAGATGATCATGAAGACCCTGCCTATCCACCGGGTTTCACTCCGACTAATACCCAGGCACAACCGGAGGCAAATCCACAAGGGGCACCCGTACCCCAACAATATCACGCTGGCGCCTTAGCTCCGGTGAATTACCAAATAGGCTCAGGTTCCAATCCCGGGGACAATCCAACTAATCCTGTAGTTCCTGATTTATATGAAATGGCAGAAATAGAAAAAGCAATAGTGGATCTGCCGAAACAACTAGAAAACCGATGTAAATGGCTAGAGGAGAAGTTTAAAGCCATAGAAAATGCTGAGTACCATCGAGGAATAGACGCTAAAGATTTGAGCTTGGTACCCGATTTGGTCCTCCCTCCCAAATTTAAAATGCCGGAGTTTAAGAAGTATAACGGGACAAGTTGTCCCGAAGCTCATATCACTATGTTCTGCCGAAGGATGACGGGATACATCAACAATGATCAACTGTTGATTCACTGCTTCCAAGACAGTTTGATTAGGTCAGCGGCTAGATGGTACAACCAATTGAGTCGGGCCAACATCCACTCATGGAAAGATTTGGCGCAGGCCTTTATGAAGCAGTACAGGCACGTGATGGATATAGCACCCGATCGAATTGTGTTGCAAAACATGGAAAAGAAGCCTAGTGAGAGCTTTAGACAGTACACCCAGAGATGGAGGGAAGTGGCAACGCAAGTTCAACCACCACTTCTGGAGAAAGAGACAACGATGCTTTTCATCAACACTCTGAAAGCACCATTCATTAACCATATGTTGGGAAGCGCTATCATGAGCTTCTCAGATATAGTAATGTTTGGCAAAATGATCGAAAACGCAATAAGGAGTGGGAAGATAGATATGGGCGAATGAGTCAAAAGATCAACCCTAAAGAACAAAGAAAATAAAGTGAATAACCTGAGCCTGTATAATAAAGGGTATCCCAAACGAGTTACCGTAGGCCAACCAAGGGTTGTGACTACTTGTTATTAAGGCCCTTTAAGACAAGAACCTAACTCGAGGCCAAACACAGAAAGACCCCAGTTCACACCCATCCTGATGACATATAGAGAGTTGTATCAGAAGCTATTTGATGCGCATGTGGTATCTCCGTTTTACTTAGAGCCCGTACAACCTCCGTACCCCAAATGGTACGACACAAATGCACAATGCGATTATCATGCAGGAATTATGGGGCATTCCATAGAAAATTGCGTTGCCTTTAAAAAAGTGGTTGAAAGGCTTATCAGTATGGGCGTTGTCAAATTTGATTATTCCTCTAGTGCAGAAAATCTGCTACCCAATCATGATTGATAATGGGGTGAATGCGATATATGAAGAAGTGTTAGGAAACGTTCACATCAATGCCATACATGAAGACAACTGAAAATGGACCTCATTAGATATTCGCCTTTATAAACTTGGGAGTGTTCTAAATAATTAGACTACAGAAGAGATCCCTGTAGTATTGAGAGCTTACTTAGAGTAATATTTAGAACACACTTGTTGCTTTTAGCCTAAAGGCAATAAGAACTCTTTTATAGAATAGGCTCATGCCTGAACGTCATTATGAAATGCATCTTTGCGATCATTTTTGAGCCAATATTATTTCATTCTTTACGAATAATTATTTTTGATTCTTTCATTCTTTTGGATTTTCTTCCAAATCAATCTTTCATTCATAATTATACTGTACAAATAATTATTCATAAATTCATACATTCTTTATATATTCTCTTGTACCTACAATAGGTCCCTAGATATCAATGACATGAGTGAAGCTGCTATAGACTCAGAATCTCTTTTTGAGCGAGACATGTGTCTAGAGGGATCTTATGACTTTGAAGATAACATAGATTGTAACCTATTTCCAAACTTATTGAGGATGGTAGAACAAGATGGAAAACAGATCTTACCCTACAAAGAATCAATGGAGTCCATGATGTGGGGCATAAAGGTTATTAGGTCGATCTCGCCAAAAGCTTCTAGCAGTCATCGATTTATCTTCACAGGTAAAAGCCGCTTCATATGCCAACGTCACAAAGTCAATAGTCAGCAAATTCTTGAAAAATCATATGTCAGTGTAGAATACCAAAAAGGATCATATCTGACCATGCACTAAATTTGAACAACAGTCAAAAGTTTACAGTCTGTTTAAGATTAACACCATGTCGCCCCAAAATGAACGGCACGAAAAAAAAACCTCTATCGGGGCAACGCCTTGGCTTATCGCAGTTTTGCTCATTAAGGTCAAGATTCCTTCTCTCCGAGTTTTGGATCTGATCCCAATTGAAGAGAAAAGTTCAAAGTTATTCGTAGTGGTCGAATGCGCCAAAAGCAAATGATGTGAGCTCACAAAAAAAGTTTACCCTAGAGAATTCCATGAGAAGGACCTGGTATTGAAGGAGATCCTTCCCATACGAAAAGAACTTCATGCCAAGCTGGAAAGGACCTTATGTGGAAGGCCTTATCTGGAAAAGCTTCAATCTTGATCGGAAGGGATAACAAGGACATGCCTATTCTTATGAGTTCAGATTCAATAAAAATGTAAAAAAAAAAGAAGAAGAAGAAAAGGAGAGGCCAATGTGAAAACCTGCAAAAGGCGCCTTGAGACCAAAAGGGATTTGAGTTGAAAACCTGAAAAGGGCGACTCAAATTTTAGATCAAATTGGGGCATGAGGTGATCAGAGTAGCTCAAATTTTGATCAGATCGGGGCATGTGATGATCTTGTTATACCTGAATCAACAGGAAAGGGTAGGCAACATCTTGGGGCATCGACAAAGTCCTATAGATCTCCTAAACACATGTCACACTCAGAATGGTCTTCAGAAAGTTTTTACAGAGAAGTTGAAGCTGCGATATGTAAGGCACCTAACCTTCATACTATTTATATACTGAATTTATTATTCTTGGAATACTTCTTTCTTTTTCAGGATACGTGTTCTAATCAATTCCTCTTTTATTCTTGCTATCCTTGATAATTTATTTCGAGCCAGACTCCCAAATCAATCCTATTTTATCCATTGTTATGATCTTTTGCAAGTATGTTGCATTGGAATAATGATTAATGGATTGATAATGCTTTCGCAATAGAAGTTTTGCATATTACTCTAGAAGTTACTAAATAATATAGGAACCTGAAACAGGACTATTATTTAGAAAACACCAAGTTTAAAGGGTAAAATATCTAAGAAGGAAGAGTCTAAGTTAAAGACTATCCTTTCAGATTTTGTTGCCCAAACAAAATGACAAGATGTCTTGTTGATGACAAAGCTTCAATGAACAAACAAGCGATGTTCGCCAAGCAATAAGAAGAGATTTCTTTGAAGAGAAAATTCTTCATTGATGTATAGGGGTGTAAATGACCAAATAGTTTCAGACCCTGTATCCCTAAATTGCAGTGAGAGAGATTTAAGAAAGAGCCAAATCTTGTACTCCTAAATTACAGTGGGAGGAAGATAGTTCAAATTTTATGTGGACTTAACCTTGAAGATTACAGCGGATAGAACTTTGGAGATTACAGTGGGGGTAATCCAATTAAGCAAGAAATGAGTATTACCAGCCGAGCAAGATAGCGTTCAGACGTACTGGTAATAAAGCCTTGATGAAGAACGAGCAATAACAACTCAAACATTGATGGATCATTTTCATGACATTCTACATTCATTCGAATGCCATTCATACGCGTCTAGTTAGGAGCATTTGATTCATTCTGATCATGTCATTCTAATCACTAGGCACAATTAGGTTTATAAAATAGAATATACAGGTCATGTTCCCCAGAGAACAGATCGGTGAAGATAGTAGATCTTGCCTTCCTGTACTGGCAGTGAAGCAGATCGGAATCACCAACCTTATCTCCTTGAGCAACAGTGGAGTAGGTAAAGACACCAGTCTTGCCTCCCTGTACTGACAGCGGAGCAGACTGAAGACAGTAGATCTTGCCTTCCTATACTGGCAGCGAAGCAGATCGAATACACCATAGTTTGCAATTAAAAAGATTGAAGCCACAATGGTAAATCTTACTTCTCTTGCGATGCAGTAGAATAGATTGAAGCTACAACAGCGAATCTCACTTCCCCGATATTGCAATTAAAAAGATTGAAGCCACAACGGCGAATCTTACTTCCCAGGTGGTGCAGTGGAACAGATTGAAGCTACAACGGCGAATCTTACTTTCCCAAGCAGTGCAGTGGAACAGATTGAAGCTACAACGGTAAATCTCGCTTTCCGGCATTGCAATTAAAAGATTGAAGCCACAACGGCAGATTTTACTTTCCCAAGCAGTGCAGTGGAACAGATTGAAGCTACAACGGCGAATCTCGTTTCCCCGACATTGCAATTAAAAGATTGAAGCCACAACGGCGGATCTTACTTTCCCAGGCGGTGCAGTGGAACAGATTGAAGCTACAATGGCGAATCTCGCTTCCCCGACATTGCAATTAAAAGATTGAGGCCACAACGACGAATCTTACTTTTCCTGATGGTGTAGTAGAATAGATTGAAGCTACGACGACGAATCTTACTTCCCCGACATTGCAGTTAAACAGATTGAAGAAGCCAATCCTATCTCTCTGAAGTTGCAGTAGAGTAGATCATATCAAACCTTATCCCCCTAAAGTTGCAGTGGGGCAGGTTGAACATACCAATCCTATCTCCCTGAAGATGTAATGGAGCGGATTAAAATCACCGATCTTATCTCTCTGAAGTTGTAGTAGAGTAGATCATATCAAACCTTATCCCCCTGAAGTTGCAGTAGGGCAGGTTGAACATACCAATCCTATATCCCTGAAGATACAGTGGAGTGGATTAAAATCATCGATCTTATCTCTCTGAAGTTGCAGTAGAGCGGATCACACCATAACAAATCTTATCTCCCTACAGTTGTAGTGGAGCAGACTAAAACCATAAATATCGTCCCCTTAAAGTTGCAGCAGAGTGGATTGAAACTACAGGTCATATCTCTCTCAAGTGCAGTGGAGTAGATCGAAGCGATAAGACACAATGGACTGGAATGACTACTTGAAGAAGAAAAACATCAAATAAGTCAGGGCTCGGCGAGACCAGGCAAATTTGGTCTTTCTTAGTCTTTGCTTCATTCCCGTTACACAACAATTAAGCAAAGAGGGGTAGCTATACAGCCCAAATTTACCCAAAACCCCTTTACAAAGCCCAAACCTAAAGCCCAATAACTGACCCAATAGCCTTAAAGGCCCAATAACCCAACTACCCAAAACATATTTTCAGAAAAAAAAAGAAACCCTAACCCTAGGTGTGCCGCACCTAGTGTCGCCCACTTGACCTGCCAGCCGCCACCGCTGCGCATCAGTCACCATCGCCCACCTGCCTCGCCCACTTGCACTTGCAAACAGAAAGAAAGAAGTGACAAGTGCACAAATAAATTAAAATTCATGTAAAAAGTCTTTAAAAAGCCATTCAAACATCAGCAATGGGGGTAAGATTTTCGGTATAAAACCGATTGAAAAACCACTGTAAGGGGAGGGAGGATCTCTTTTTGTAATCTTTTGACGATATTTGAAGAAAAAAGAAATAAAAACAAAAAAGGTTGTTGCTTTTTTTATCTTTTTTTTCGTCTTTTATTTTATTTTATTTTCCTATTTTCGAAATAAAAAAAGAAGAAGAAAGGAGACATTTTTACCCTTTTTTACCGGCGCCGGAGCGATCAGTAAGACGAGAAAAGGCATCGGAGGGAAAAAGGGAGACTTTTGGTCTCCCCGTCGCCATGCACGGCGGCGTCGGCGACCGGCGGCCGGTGCGGTGGCTCTCGGCCGGACCCTTGACTGGAGAAGAGAGAGAGGGGAGAGTGTTTCTTGTTGAAGTTTTTTTTGAAACGAGAAGGAGAATGAAATTTTAAAAAAAAAAACTGGCTTAAATAGGCTTCCAAAACGACGTCGTTTTGGGCAGCCTTCTCAGGAATCCCCCCTTTTGTTATTTCAGCTGCTTTATTATTAAACTAGCTATTTTAGTCTTATTACTACTATTATATTATATCATTAATATAGTATTATTATTATTATTATCGTTATTATTATACTTATTTATATATATGTATATTTTTACGATTACTATTATTATGCCATTAGTTTTATATTATCACTGTTATACATATATTTTTTAATTTACTTATCTAAATTTAAATATATTTTTCCTATTATTATTACTATTATAACTATTTATATATATCTTTATATCTTATTAAATATATAAATATCTCTTTATAAACATATTTTTATAACCTATATACATACATATATATGTCTATATCCATCATACATTTTTATAATATATATATATACGCCTATAATTTTTATTTATATATATACATATATGTACATACTTACACTGTTTTATTTTATAATATACATACTTATATATTTTATCTTTATGTAATATATATGTATACACATGCGAATTTTTATTTATATATATACATACTTATGTTTATGCTTTATAATATATATATACATATACATATATACTTATTTATATATATATGTACATATTTATACTTTTATATTGTTGTATGTCATAATTTATATATATACATACGTGTTTTTTTATTTACATATACACATACTTATACATATTATTTATATTTCAAAATCCATATTTTTCTTACATATTTTCTATATTTTATAATTGATATACATATGTTTTTTTTATATTTCGCAATACATATTAACATCGTGTTTCATTTTACCCGATATATCAAAATTCGTTTCAAATAAATTAAATCTCGTGTTTTAGATTCGAGAAGGTCGTACCCTAACTTACTGGGTTTCAATTTTCATAATAAATCTAAATACACGAATCTTTTCAAACTCAAGTTTTAAACGATCTCGGGAATCTTGAAAAGATTGGGTCCTAACTCACTGGGCAGGATCCCTTTTTTTTTAAAAAAATCCGAGATAGCCCAATATTTTCTTAAATAAGTAAATTTTTGGCATTGATTCGCGTATCGGGAATCCGATACATTGTGTCCTAACTTACTGGACATGATAATTTTTCTCAATTAACGTGAAATATGTCTCTTTTCCCGAAAATTTTTAACATTTTTATACAAGGATCGTATTTTTAAATCTCTTCAAAGTTTTCAATCTTTGACATTAAGACATTAAATAATCGACTAGGTACCAATTTTGGGCGTTACGATGGTGCTAATCCTTCCTTGTACGTAACCGACTCCTGAACCTATTTTTCTAAATTTCGTAGATCAAAATCGTGGTTTTAATAAAATTGAATTGTTTATTAAAAACAACCACTTTTCGAGGTGATCCGATCACACCTTATCAAAAAGGATTGGTGGCGACTCCCGTTTTCATTTTCATTTTCATTTTCGAAACCCAAGTCAACCCCGTTTTCATCAAAAAATGGTGTCAACACCAGACATGGTCTTACGGGGGACCTATCATCTCGGTGCCAACGCCATGTCCCAGACATGGTCTTACATGGAACCTCTCATAATCTCAATGATGTCAATTCCATATCCCAGACATGGTCTTACATGGGATCTCATCCTCTTAATGTCATGACATTTGTATCCAATACATTTCTCATGTTTCAACGGGACCTTTTAACACTGATTCTCTGTCATCTCATACTTGAGTTAACATTAGATATTTTCATGAAATAAATACATAATTTCTGAAAAATAATAGCATTAATAATAATTATCAAAATATTTCATTTATTTACCGTAAACTTATCTCAGTACAAAAATCTGATCAAATCTAACACTTTAGTCCTCAATCTTTTTCTTTCCCCGATCTAGCTCCGAATTTCGTTCTTCGTGATCTATATTTGAAAATTTAGCTTATCTAATACCCACATTCATAAAAATAGTCCTCGACTCTAACTTTGACAAAATTATGATTTTGCCCCTAAGCTTTTACATAATTACACTTTTACCCCAAAGTTCGGAAATTAAACTTCATCTCTTATTCTTATGTTTTATAACATGCTGAACATTTTTCCCTTCTATGACAACATCAAATTCTTACTCTAACACTTATGAACATTAGGTATTTTTACCGATTATGTCAATATACTCGTTTTCACTTAAAATCAACTAGCAAAAGTTGTTTAACATAATTTCTAGCTTCATATTCTACCAAAAAAATCAAAATAAACATATTTCACCTATGGGTATTTTTTCAAATATGAACCCTAGGTTAAATTATTGCTAGAATAAGCTAAATTAAGCTACCGAGATTTCAAAAACGTAAAGAAATTAAAAACGGGGCTAGAACAGACTTACAATCGAGCTTAGAAGCTTGAAAAACCCTAGCCATGGGTTCCCCTTGTGAAATTCGGCCATGGGGTTGAAGATGGACAAAAATTGGCTTTTAATTCTGTTTTTAATTCATTTTAATAACTAAATGACCAAAATGCCCTTAATGAAAAACTTTGGAAACATGCCTAACCATGTCCATTTTTGTCTACCAAATTAACCAATGGTCTAATTACCATATAAGGACCTCCAATTTAAAATTTCATAACAATTGGACACCTCTAACATGTAGAACTCAACTTTTTCACTTTTTACAATTTAGTCCTTTTAACTAAATTGAGTGCCCAAACGTCAAAATTTTCGATCGAAATTTTCACAAAATAATTTTGTGAAATCGTAGACCATAAAAATATAATAAAATAAATTTTTTTCTCATCAGATTTGTGGTCCCGAAACCACTGTTCTGACTAGTCCCAAAATCAGGATGTTATAGATGGATAACTTCCTTGCTTCCCAACTTTGAAGTTTATGTCTCACCTTTTCCACCACAAAATTTAAGGTACCATTAGTGGCCCTATCATGAAGAAAATACACCCTCAAATAAGATCCAAGATTTTGGACTTCTTGAAAAACAAACAACTCATTAATCTGGGAACATAATTTCCTTCCAACCATTTTAGAAAATAAGATATTACTTTTCTGATTGTTGATTCTATGTCTAGAATACTCACAGAAACCTTGCAAGACATTTTTCAATAGTCGGGCTTGCCCCAAATCTATTTTACAAAAAATAACCAAATTATCCTCAAAGAAAAGATAATATAGATTGGATCCCGATCGAGATAGGCAAATAAGATGCCATTTACCACAATCTATATTCGAACGAATACTATAACCCAACTATTCCATGCATAAGACAAAAAGGTAATGTGATAAGAGACACCCCTGTCTGATTCCTTTAACAGGTTTGAACTTCTAAGTAGGAATTCTATTCCAAAGAACTTCCATGGTAGAAGAAGATATGACAGACATTATTACCTTTCAAAAAAAGTCCGGAATGCTAACAACATGCACTGGAACATCGATAAACTCCTACCCTACCCTGTCATAAGCTTTCTCTAAGTAAATTTTGGTGGCCATCCAATTCTGACCAATTCACTTCCTTTTCATATAATGGATTACTTCATGTGCAATGATTATATTATTCGAAATACTACGCCCAACAATAAAACCAACTTGTTCCTGATAAATGAAGTTAGAGAAAACCAATTTGACATGATTCTTAATAAATTTCATTACTAATTTGTACATAAACAAACACAGGCTAATGGGGCAAAATTACATGAAGCTCACATGATTATTAGTCTTAGGAATGAGAATAATCATAGTATTATTCAATTTCAGATCAATGTCATTGCCTGCAAGCACCCTTTGTACCCATTCACAAACAGCTTTGCTTAGGATATCCCACTGACTCCAAAAAAAGAGGGCATGAAAACCATCACTTCCTGGAGCATTCAATGGAGCCATATCAAATAAGGCCTTCTTGATCTCATCCTTCAAAACCTATCTGCTCAAGAAATTAATATCTAAAGAACTAAGGCATGGGAAAACACTAGAAGGAAGGCCCTTCATGGTCTTCAAAACTTCCCTATAAAGTTTCTAGAAAAAACCAACCGCCTCTACACGAAGAACATTATGATCAGAACTCCACTTCCTATTATCAAGTCGTAGAGCAGTAATGCGATTAAAGTTCCTTTTTTGGATTGCGCAGTTATGAAAGTATTTTGTATTGCGGTCCCCCAAATTAAGCCAATCACACTTGGCCTTTTGCTTCCAAAGTAGCTCTTTATGGTTAAGAACACTTTCCAACTCCCCTTGAATATCCATCTCAAGCTGAGCTAGACAAATAGAACTAGAGTGTTCTAGAGCTTATTGAATATTCGAAAGCGACTTCATTAGTTGTTTTTTTCTAAGTGCCTATAAAACCATAGATGAACATGTTTCATTCCTTAACACATAAGGTAAAATGAGATAAAGAATCAACCATATTACTTGAAAAGTTACAATTTTCTTTGAAAAGATTGTGGAAGTCAGAGTGCTTCGTCCATCCAGCTAAGAAGTTAAAGGGTTTACCTCTACGAGAACTAATCTCTGATTTTATAGAAAGAAGAATAGACCTATAATCAGATTTAATCCACGGTAGATGGAAAACTGGGCAGTTTGAAAATTTTGGTTTTCCCCCAATTTGGTTCCCCCCTCTAATTTCATAGCTAGCTAAAGGGTCTACTTCTACAACAATTTTGGTTTTCCCCTAATTATCTCCTGTTTGATTCAATCATTGATATAAACAATTATTTTAGAAAATTTATCAATAGAAAATTTTTTTATATAATTATAGGATATGCATGAACCTATTTAATTCCATTTTTTAAATGTCCCTTAAGTTGTGCATTTTATTCAATTTAGCCCTGAAACTGAAATAACAATATCTTTCAAATTTGAGCTTTGGTTTCAAAATCAATCTCAATCACATCCATTATAGGCCCTCTACTATTTATTATTACCAAATTTTCACATCAATTTCACATTTTATTCATTTTGATTCTTTTGTACAAAACTAACAATTTAAACATTACAATCTAGTCCTTTTTCACGTCTAAGCTTAAAATCTATCAATTTAACACCAATTTATTTAAGAAATAAATAATGGCAACTTTCAAAAACTCTAAAAGTTTTACAAGTTGGTACATGGGCTAGCTAAATCAAGCTCCATTGAACTTAAAAATATAAAAATTACAAGAAAATGACTTAATTGAACTCACTAATTGATTGCTAGAAGCTTGAAATTTCTTAGTTTCTTTTCTTGAACACTCGGTGTAACACCCCTTACCCGAGACCGTTGTTGGAGTCGAGCACGAGGCATTACCTAACTTAACTTACTAGTTCGGAGCATAAAAATTTACTTTTAAAAAAAAATCAATTCACTCACGTTCATTCAATATGTCCCTGAAAAGGAATCTCGAGACCCTGTATTATGCAATAGAAACAGTTCGAGTCCAAACCAGGAACATTAATAATTTTTCAAATACTAAAACAAATTAAAACAATTCATTTCATTATTCACAATAAAACTGTCCACCTGCGTAATAGTCACTAATTTAATTATAACTCAAGTTACAAAACTCGAAATTTAGATCTGTAAATTTTCCATAAAACTAGACTCATATATATTCTTACCATAAAATTTTCAGAATTTTTGGTTTAGCCAACTAGTACATTTTATTCTTTAAAGTCTCCCCTATTTCACTATTCGACAGCTCTGACCCATTTTCACTAAAAATTAATTATCTCATTGTACAGAATTCGGATAACATTCTCGTTTGTTTCTATTGAAAATAGACCCACTAAGGAATCTAGAAATATAAATTATAACTCCCAATTATTTCTGTAAAATGTTTAATTATTTTCTAAAGTCATAATGGGGGATTTCAAAAACTATTTTGACCCTGTCTCCCTAAAATTAAAATATCTAAAAATATACAACTCTTTTGCTTACTCTATTTCTTTCATGTGAAAATAGGCTCATTCATATTTAATTTCATATCTCACTCAACTTCTAATTTAATTTCCACAATTTTTAGTGATTTTCCAAAATCACATCAATGCTGCTGTCCAAAAACTGTTCCATTGCAAATGTTTACTCTTTTATAATTTCTTTGCATTAACTATCATTTAAGCATACACAATACCAAAACACGTTCTTATATAGCCAATTCAATAGTTAATCATTATCGAATATTTACTTGCTACTTCTTAGCCATATCATAAGAATACACACAAACTGACCAACTCCCTATACATGCCATATAAATCAAAAAGTTGTTTAACAAAATTTACTGGAGTAAATCTGGATAGTGTGATCGTTGATGTAGATTCGATCCTCCAAAAATATATATATACGTCAATCTACAAGAAACAATAAACACACACAAGTAAGCTTACAGAAAGCTTAGTAAGTTCATAGGCTCGTAATAAAATCTTACCAAAATTTCACTAACAATAGTAATAAACAAATAAAATTCAACATTTCATGCCAACCACAATCTCAAACAATGAATTCATTCAATCGAGCTCAATATCAGATGTCAACTTATATTCCAAAATTTAGCTTCAATTGCATTTTTAAATACTTGTCAAATTAAGGATCGTTTTACAGATTTGAGTCCATCGTTTGCCCGGTGCCACGATTTGCTTGAATCTTTTACAATGCTATAGCTCAGTATGGTTTCCTTCACTGAAATACCATACCTATTTTTCACAACTCAGTATGGTTTTCTTCACTGAAACACCATACCTACTTTTCACAACTTAGTATGGTTTTCTTCACTGAAACACCATACCTACTTTTCACAATTTGTCATGGATTCACCATGGACTTATTCGTCAATCCAACGCTGATTACCGAACGTATGTACTCAATCCTGCGTATTCCTTGATTTGAACGAACAATCTCATTTTTTTTCATTTTTTCCATAATCATAATTCAAAAATAGTATACGAATTGATACAATACATCATTCCCACATTAATAATTAATCATAAAAATTCAGCCATATGAATTTACCTGGGCTAACTTGTAGGAGTTGTAAAAGTTCAGAGACTAGTTTGATACTTTCTCTTTTCCGCGTTTATCTTCGGATTCCCGATCTATAATATAAAATTTTCCATTCATTAGCATATAATTCAATACTAATTCATTTCACAATTTATGCCCTTCAATTTTTGAAATTATACTTTTACCCCAAAAATTTATAGTTTTTACAATTTAGTCCCTACTCAATTAACGCTTTAAGTCAACATATTTTTCCTCAAATAACACTTTACCTAATCATTTAGACTACTAAACAGCCTTTGATATTCAGAATTTCAGTACAAACCCCCAATTCCTAACTTTTTCACAATTAGGTCCTAAAAATCATTTTATACTAAAATCACTTAATAAAATCATAATATAATGAAATTAAAACTTGAATTCTATAATAATTCATCATAAAATTCCAGAAATTATTCATGGTAACTTACAAAATCACCCATGGAATCAAAAACTAATGAATTCAATAGTTGGACCTAATTGTAAAATTCACAAAACAAAAAATTTCAAAGAAAAAGCAGGAATTGAACTCACATGATATAAAAATATGAGAAAACAGCTTGTTTCAGACCTCATATGGTGTTTTTTCTGATAAATTATGAATAAATCCTAGATTTTTTTTTTACTTTTGTCTTTGTTTTATATATTTAATTTGTGAACTTTCTAATTTTGCCCTTGTTTCTCCTTACTTTCTTACTGATTTTTCTTACCCAACCGTCCAGCCCATATAATTTAGGCCTAATTTTCTTTTAAATCCCTCCTTATTAGTCACTTAAGCTATTTAATCACAATTTAACAAATTGTGCACTATTTTTAATTTAGTACTTTTTAATTAATTGACTATCCAAACGTTAAAATTTTCTAACGAAACTTTTATACTAACTCAATGACACTCTATAAATATTTATAAAAATATTTATGGCTCAGCTTATGAATTCGAGGTCTTGAAACCTCGTTTTAGACCCAATTTACCTATTAAATTCTTTTTAAATCGCAAAATTCACTAATTCAAAAATTCTTCTAAATTCACACTTGACCCATAATTATTAATTTATTAAATTGTAAGACTCACTGGTCGGATTTAGTGATCTCGAATCACTGTTTTCGATACCACTGAAAATTAGGTTGTTACACTCGGGTGTGGAAAGATGGAAAAGATGAACCTTCTTTCTTTCCACTTAAATCATATTTTTATACAGTTTATATTTATAATTAATTTAATTATAATTAAAATAATAATCATGCTTAAAACATTTCACTTGTTGTCCACTAATCTCTTCAAGTTAGTTTATTTTTTAAATTACACCTTAGGTTAATTGCCATTTAAGTCCTTAATTCTTTAACCAATTAAAAATCAATAGCGATAAGACTTTTACAATTTAGTCCCTGTACCTTAATTAAACAATTAATAGACAAAATTGAAGGACTAAACTTTAATATTCGAGTATACTAACTCCATAAATATTTTAATTTAATATTTATGGACCCGATTTACGGAAATGATATTCTGAAACTGCTTTTTTTGACACCACTAAAAATCGAGCTGTTACAGAATAAAAAAGTTACTTTTTAAGGAACAACTAAAGTAGCGGTAAAATTTGTAAAGCATAACTTCTTTTGTTAATTGAAAATCAACCCAAATCCCATTAGATTGTAATATTCTTGTTTTAAAAAACTCGGAACAAATACAACCATGGTAGTATTGCAAAAAAAAAAGATCGATTTTGGAATAGATAAAAAATCATGTTAGTGGTCATGATTTGTTTTACATATTGTTCAGTAATATATTTGTTTTCTTATCTTCATTTTTTAGTTTTTTAGTTCAAAGTAATATTTGGGTTATTTGAAATAAAAAAAAATTCTAACAAAAAGTGACACATGACACCTGATAAAGTACCATATTGATAAAAGAAAAAGTAAAATTTTAAATACCAAAACAAACATTTTCAAAATGGATGTACCGTTTTAAAAGATATGATAAAATACAGGAACTAAATATGGAAGTATCCTTTTTTTAGGTTTTCCTTTCTTCTGCCAAATTATAAAAGAAGAAAAAAGAAGACTAGCCGTCAAACATTGAGGGCCAAACATCTCTGTATCCAATTTATTAGTACAATGGCACATTCAACACAAAGCCATTATCAATGTTATTTTGAATGTTCAATGTAATGACACTAATAACGAAATATAATTTTGAAAACTACGAACGTAATTTTATTGAATTTTTTGGTAGTAGCCATAATGCTTCGGCTTAATGGGCTATTTAATTTAAAAATTGTTGGGCTCAATAAGACGGGTCTCATTTTCCCAGGTCATAGCCTAGGCCCTAGAGTAAATCATAATTCAAGAGTTCATTTAAAATTCATATTTAATTTGATCAAAAATATGTTGTTAATTATTTTTTATTTTTACTTGAAAATTAATTCAACATTTTCCCTGGATATGTCTAGAAAATATTATTTTATTAATTATTTGCTTTTAATGCTTTTAAATGATAATCCAACAAGGGAAACAAAGTTAGCAAAATGTTTTATTAATTATTTTTCTTTTTATTTTAAATGATATATTTAAAGTGTAGATCCACACATTTATTGATGATATCAGTATATGGTTTTTATTATTATTTAAATGATGCAAAAAATTACTTCAATATGTATATCAAAAAGTTATTTTACGAAATAATCAACACTTTTTGGTGTTGAGGTCTTTTTAAAAACCTTAATATAATTTCTTTTCTAAAATAATCTCTTAAAACAAATTTTTTTTTGAAAAAAATTAATTTAAACTAATATCAACATCTATGAGTGTTGAGGTCTATTTAAAAGCCTTTTATCATATCTAATCTTAAAGCAACTTTTTTTTTTTCACAAAAAAGAGAGGAGAATTTTAGAAATTTAAAGGGATCTCGCTACTATGGATCTTGAGGTTCAACCCTAAACTCTAATACAATTTTAACCCTAAAACCTATAAATGTCTTGCATTTACCCTTGCTAGTGTTTCAGTTCCCATCGAATTTCTTGCTCTTCCTAATTAGCTTCTTAAATGCCATGTCTTTAGTTGCAATTGGAGATGCAACTTGTAGTGCTATGTTCTTTCTTTGCTTTACTTTTGTTTTTCCTTGTCTTATCAATATTAATCTTCAAGGTTTGTAACAAACCAATGAGTTCATCAATCCTTATTGTATCAATGTCTTTTGTCTTCTTTATATCAATCACCTTGATCACGAATTGTTCTAGCAAAGACCTAAACACTTTTCTAACTAGCTTAACATTGAAACACTTTTCTCCAAGAGCAAATGTATAATTTTTTATATTACATAATGTTACATAGAACTCAAACAAAAAAAATTTTCATCCTCTAGCATTCTTAAGGACTCAAACTTCATTGTTATCATCTATAGTTTAGACTGCTTGATAGTATTGGTTCCTTCATGAACAATCTTAAGGACGGTCCAAGCTTAGTGCACTTAGATATTCGTCTAAACTCTTGAGAGTCCACTCCATTAAAGATCGAGTTAAGGGTTTCAGAGTTTGCATTTGACAGCTTGTCCTCATCACTAGTCATTGTGACTTCAGGTTTTGATTTGATGTTAGAGGCTCCAACCAGTTAAAATAGAACGACAAGCTCTCTCGTCCATGAACTTGATGGACACTCTCATTCTTGCATTCTAGTAGACATAATTTGTGTCATCCAACACGAGAGGGTCTCAAGATTGATATACGTCCCATCTCTTTAGCAAATCAACGACATGATCTTCATTTAGCTTGTCAAGTAGCTAGCTCTAGTATCAATTGAAAGTTTGTTAATTTTACCTTCTAGTTGTAATTATCCTTATTAACTAATAGAGTAAAAGTATGAGATGGATATAGAAGTTCGTTACGTAATTTGAAAACTTCTTATGTTTGTAAGACCTTGCCCAAAGAGCAATCTACAAATAATATGCAATACAAGACGTGATTTAAGTTTAACTCGCTCACCAAATTATAACCTCACTCTTATATGTTAATTAGATCACTCTTCCCACTAAGACTTTCTCCTTGAAAACTTAATTACAAATTGAATAAAAAGAACAACTTGTTAATTGTTAACAACAATTTTGCACCAAAATAAGTACATCACAATGAATAAGATAAGTTATTGCAATCTCGTGCCAATTACAATGACAAGTCTTCTCTTAAATAGACATATATGAACCTGTCAATTTTTCAATCAATTTGAAATTCAATCTCCTTGAATTTAGCTTGATTAAATCTTTAATATGGAATAAAATAGCCGAGACCTTCTAGTATAATTTTCTAAAGAAACTAGATCTTTTCAAATAAAAAAACTTGATCATATTGAAAGCCTTCAATACTTATTTATTAGACTTAATTTTCTTCATGTTTTATTTCAATGAATAATTATTAAAAATCCTCAAAGATATGCTTTAAAAATCCATATACAAGCTAAGTTGCAACTGTATTGCATTTAAAATATGTAATTAACACTAACAACCTGGACATTGTAACGTGGTTTGTGCAAGTGTACATAATCGTTCAAGTAATAAGTAAGTAAAAATGAGTTATTGTCTCCACAGGGACTGTGTATGTTAATCGATTATTTGTAAAATTATAAATTCACAATTTGGTATAAAAACATAATAATTTGAATGGTGATGTGACTAAGTGAAATTAACTAGATGCAAAGAGTAATCCCTAATGCAATTTTAATCTAGATGCAAATTATCTAAATGCATGAATGAATGGTTTTAGCAACAAAAACAATCAACATTAAATGGGCTAGGATAATTATATTAATCAATTCAATTTACTTTATCATGCTTAACAATGTTCAAAAATACTTCCATGGCAACTTGATCTTTCATGAGTTTGGAAACCTAATTAAGTCCTCTTGGATATTTTACTTAGTGAAATATCCATTTTACTGATCATATTAGACTAAGGGTTTCTTAGCATTTACGCGAGGTCACAGAGGCATTTATGTTTGCAACAGTTTAATCACACAAACCTAAAAACTATGCAAGATAATAGAGCTAACTAAAGATATTATGAACCTCAACTTAGTCGGGTTTAATGATCTAAATTGAGCATTACACTTTTCAATTATGTGTTTACTAGCCATCGTCTAGTTAGGATTGCTCAACTAATTTGAATGCACCCAATCACGTATGAATGAAATGCATTATGATATTAATTAAAAACATGATCGACTGAGGCCCAAACATATTAAACATGAATAAAATAAATCTTATTGAATTAACATAATCATCCTAGCAAATAGGATTAAAATACCATAGTTGATGTCAAAAACAATAAACTCAAAGCAAACATAATTAAAATAAATAACAAGAGGAAAGAGTAAACTCTATTCAGTTCAACAGCCTTTCGGATCTATTCCAACTGATGTGCTCATCTGTTCTGATCGATGCTTCTTTGCTAAAGGTTTCAAGGTGGCCGACCAAAAAATACTTTTGACAAAGCTTATGTTGGCTAAAGGATGGAAAGAGAGATGGTGGCTATGCAAGGGAAATGAAAAGGGAAATGAGAGAGAATGATGAATGAGAGAAAGAAAGAGAGATGAGGGATGAGGGATGAGGGATGAATTGAGAAGTGGGGTTTGTATGGTATTTATAGGTGAATGTAAGGGGTAGAGTTTGCTAAAGTTAGAATTTAAATTCCTTCATTTTCTCTCACATATGGCCAGCCACAATTCATGGAAAAGGGGATGACTTGTCTCCTCATTTTGAATTCAAACCAATGCTATTAATAGCCATAGGGTGGACGATTTCAACAGTAAATTTGTTGGGTTGATTTCTGATTATTTTCCAACTCTAATGAACTTTAATTAAATACCCCAAAGCTTGCTTTTGGGCAGCTATCTACTTGTGCCGAAACTGGACTGTAATTCCCACTTGTTGGATAGTTTCCTAGTCCAATAAATAATCAGACATGTCCATCTTTTAGTACATCTTTTACTAGGTCAAATTATCAACCTCATGACCCAATTTGCATGGTCTTGTCGTTCACATGAATTGATTTGTGCATGTCCATGTTTTATTCATATTAATCACAGCTTCAATGGTCCTTCTACATAGTGAAAAATCACATATTAATAGATTAACATGAAATAATATAAAATATGTACAAAAATAATATAATTAAGCACAATTTCACATACTTTATAAATTGATGCCCGATATTACTAATTAAGTAAAATTCACTTATTTTATTAACAATTACTCAAGATAAACATATTTATTAAGTAAAAAGATGGTAAAAATATATAGAAAAACCCTATATAATTTCGAATTTACAGACACTAACTTTCTAATCAATTTAAGATCCAAATTTGACTCTAAAAAGTTTATTATAAATTTAATTATTATATTTAATTTTATATAATTTGAAAAATATTAATATTTTTACAATTTAAAAAAAATATCTAATTTAAAATTTCTTAAAAATTTCAACAAATGCGTTAGATAAGTCAAAATTACACTCCACATATTGTTTCTTGACAGCTGGGTACCTTGCCTCCAACCCCAATTGTATTTTAAATTATCTTCTAATCGTAGCTTAACCATTAAAAAAGTAAAAGAAAACAAATAACCAAGTAGCTAAATGTTACTTTCTCTTCGCCATATCTCTAGGAAAGCTATTAGCAGGTTAATGCTTATCAAGTTTAAATTATACTTAAGAATAGGAGTCCAACATTAGGGATTGCATCATTAAGAGAGGTAGTTACAAATCTTCAACTTGAATAGTAAAATAATTAAAATAAAAAAAAATTAATCTTACTTCGTTTATAATAACCCAACGTTTGAAAGTGATAAATGACTCCATTGTTTAAGTTTTTGTTAATTTAAACCGTAGAAGTACTATAGATGCTCCTTTACTAAGAGTTGGATTGCAGTATACTATAAAAATGAGTAAATTAATCTTTATAAGTTAGATTAAGGAGTAAATTGATCGTTTTTATTAAAAATTTTATTCTATTTCCATTGTTAAAAATATCTCCATTGTTAAAAATTAATCTCTATACGTCAGCATGAGGTACACGCGATACATCATATGTCATTTTCTGGTTATTCCATCAACTAAGCTAGTTTTAAACAGTACAGGTAGATGAAATCTTCAACAGAAAAAACTAATTTACTCATTTATTAAATAGAAATGATAAAATGCAATCTAACCCTTAAGGTTAGAATACTTTTTCTTGATTTAAACTCAAAATTCAACCATCATTCCTTTTTTAACAATAATAAAAAGAATGTTTGAATTTAGAATCCATAGATAGATTGCTTCCTTTGACCAAGTGTTGTTACATTTAATTAATAAACCTTTAAAGGAAAATTTCAATAAGCCAAAATGCTATTGATTCCAAAAAAAAAAAAAGGAACGTGCACACCATCCCTTAAAAATGCCATGTTTAGAATTGGTCCTACATTTTGATCAATCTGCTACAAATACACATGAAAGAGAGAAAAAAAAAAGATCATGAAAAAGTTAATTAAGAGTATTGATTCAGATTACCCTTTAATAAACCTTTACGCCTGTCCCTTTTTTTTTTTAATCATTTACTATCTTCAGACAATTATTCATGGAAACCAAACTCGACAATGATACTATTATTGCGTTAGCCACCTAATGATATAATGTGTCTACATCTATCTGTAAAATTTCCTTCTATATGAGTACATGAGAAGCATCCCAAATATGTTTTCTATAGTTTAGTGACAACATAGGGGTTTTTGGACTTTTCCTAAGTTTTTAGTTACCACATTGCCACAGTTTGGTTGTTCGACTAGGATTAAAAAAAGGTAAACTATCCTAAAAAAAGGTAAACTACACCATTATTTAAAAGCTTTTATTTAAGTCACTAAATTATTAAAATTGATGCTATATGGCGTTCTCTATTTACATTGTCTGCACCAATTGAAAGCTCTATTTCCCTTCTCTTCTACAGTTCAGTTTTCTTTTCATTAAATAACTTTGGACATCACGAATATACGAACCAAAATTCAAACAACTTTCGTTTTCGATCTTCAACACTATCCTACAGATTGACTTGGATCTAAAATATGTTCTTCTGCTCGTTGATGGGTACAAATCCATCATACCGATTGCCGAATTGTCGTCATTTAGAGCTTATTGGTGGAACCTTTTTTTTATTATTTAAAAAAAACACTTAACAACTTAATGACTTGAATAAAAACTTTTGAATAGTTCAGTGATTTAAATGAAAACTTTCGAATAATTAAGTGACCAAATTATAAATTTGTTTAGTTAAGTGACCAAAAGAAAAACTTACCTATAATATAGTGACTAATGGTGTAGTTTATCCTAGAAAAAAAGTGACATGGCATAAATTGATAGCAAACATAATTTTATATTTCTTACTAAGTGTTGGGTGTAATGATACAGCATTTTATATTTTTAAGAGAAGCACTTAAATTTAAATTTTGAAAATAATATTATTGAGAAAAATAATTACGAATTTCAAAAAAATGAATCTATATAAAACATAAAATAGATATAAAGGTAGCTTGAATGGGTCGAAAAATTTTTATGTTACTCACAAAAGGAGGTATGTCCCTTTTGCAAATTTACCATGTGTTTTAAATTTCTTTGCTTTTGAATCTGCAGATAAAACCAAGGGTGCCATCAACAGCATACGTGGCAGACTTTATTCTGCTTTATATGGAAGGAAATGGTAAGTGGGTAAGTGGGTAAGTGTTGAAGTTGTTGAGTTTCGATTTAAGAAATTATTTAAAACTGAAATAAGAAACAATGAATACAAGGGATTCTTTATACTGTTTGAAATTAATCCTATGTTTACGAGGCATTGTTCGGATCTTTACGGTAAAAAAAAAAGATTTAAGCTCAATTTCATTTACACTTACAATAAAAAAAATTCTATCTATTTAAAATTTAGATAAATTGCTAAAACAATTTGATTACAAATGTTCCTCTCAATGATTAGATTTGTGATCTTTGAATTCCACGTACCATAATGTAAAACATGTAGGTTTGTAATCCAAGTAAGTCCAGCTATTACGATTGGATTAAATCACTAAACTTTCAATTTATATCACATCTATATTATATATCAAGCCATTGGCGTCACAAGTTAATCAGACATTAATTTAATTATATTATTAAAGTTAGTGACGGAGCGTAGTAGAGACTCGGGGGCCTTGGCCTCCCTAAAATGGTAAAATTTTAATTTAGGTCTTTTATAGTTTATAAAATTTTAAATTAGTAATAGTAAAATTATACTTTGGCCCCGGAAATAATAAAAATTTGATTTAACCCTTTAAATATTATAAATATATAGGTTATTAAAATGACGAAATTACATTTTTACTATTATAAAAATATACAATTTAATTCTAGCCCCCATAAAAAAATTTCAAGCTCTACCACTGGCTAGAGTTTCGAGCTATACTATATATTAAGACCGAGACTTGGTGTCACATGACTAAAATACCATTATTTAACAAAGTAAATTATAAAAAAATATAAAAATATGTACACATAGAATTTGAACCTAAAACATTATAAATTTTAACATATTTGTTTTTTATTTTAACTAAAATCTTATTTATTTTTATATTAACTTTTTATAATTATAATTATTATATATTTTATTTTTCACCTACATTTGTTATAATCTAGTATATAAAATATTAGCTATGATTATTTACGATTGTCGTTACTAATTGGTTGATAATATAAATGATTAATTTAAGTCGAAATATAAAAATGTTAAAATTTGATTTAAAAATTTTTAAAATAATTCTCAAAAGATTGTTTTCCTTGAGGATTTTGTTTTAAATATACTGTTGAGGATTTTTTTTTAGTTTAAAATTAAATTATCAAATATTTATTTTTATAGGCATAATAATTTATTTGGTCTTCCAATTTTATACAAAAAATCATTTTAGTTTTTCATTTAATTTTTCACATTTTTTAGCCCTTACACTTACATTTTTTTTATCAAACCACCCTAAAATGAATGGAAAAGTTAATGTTTTTTTAAACTTTGTTGACGTTGCATACATATGGATTGCCACATGGATGACATGTTAGCATTTAATTAATTTTTAAATTTAAAAATTATAAAAACTATTTTTAAATTAAAAATCATTAAAATTATTAAAAATTATAATTTTTTAAATTAAAAAATAATTAAATACTGATGTGTCATCTACATGGCAATCCACATGCATGCCACATTAGCAGAGTTAACAAACTTAACTTTTTCATTTATTTTAGAGTGATTTGACAAAAAATACAAGTTTAAGAGCTAAAAGAGACGAAAAATTAAATAAATGGCTAAAATGACTTTTTTTTTTTAAAGTTGAAGGGCCAAAAAATGTCATTATGCCTCCTTCTATTTCTATAGTTTGATTAAGTTAGTAACTCAATTGTGAAACTATGAGAAACCCATTATTTTTACAAAACAACAAATATTATTTCGAGAGTATTTTTATCTTTTTATATTTTTATATAAAATAAAAAAAATTATATACATATAATAAGGTTTGAATTTACATAGCAATTCGAAGTAATATTCAACTTTTATATAATTTTTTAATAAATTTCTTAGTTAAATTTTTTGCCGCAATCTAGCAAATAATAATTGAGATAATTGTGATGGTTACGATCCATATCCTCTTCCAATTACATGTGTTCATCTCTTTTATCCTTTGTTGTTAGTCAATGAGTCTATTTGCAACTAAGCATATATCCTCTTCCAATTGCAAGAATTGGGACAAGATTTAGATTCCATGGAAAGCAATTAATGTAGAAGAATATGTAATGTGATGAAGCACGCTTGGTTTGTCTCGTGCTTCATTGTTTATCTCCCTCTTTGTAAGCAAAGGTCTTAAGTGGAAATAGAGGTGTTTGGTAACGAGGATCATACACACTAATGTTTTCATTAGTGACTGACACTTATATGGTCGGTGATGATTCATCCTCTTTTGGGTCTTGAGTTTTCCTCTGATGATGATGGTTTTGTTTTTTGTCATTTCGTTTGACATCATATTATTTAGGGCACTTTACACCATGCTTCTGTCTCCTCATCAGTTCAGATCGCAGACATTTTCACAAAAACTCATCTTCTAACCAGATTTCAAGACTTAGTTTCCAAACTCAAGTTATGGTCCACAGCACAACCTCGAGTTTGAGGAAGGATATTAATGTGATATCTTGCATAATTAATTCATATCACATCATATCATATCTTTCCTTATTTGCATCTAATTTATTAGCACAATATCATATCATATCTTTCCTTATTTGTATATCTAGTTTCTATAATAAATAGACTATGTAACCGAATGAGAATTAAGATGTAATATTTTTCTTTCACACATAAATTCATTTATATTTCTTTTTCTTAAGTTTGTAATAGAATAATTGAAGCGAATTTATATTTTTTCGTGTTTTTAATATATTAAAAGGTTCAGAAAATCAACACTACAAAATGTGTCGCGTGTCATTTTTCTATTGATCAGACTATCACGTCAATAAAAAATAACGTATAGACAAAATGAAAGTAAAGTATATACAAGTACTATATTAAAAGATTTGTTAAAATTTAAGGGCGATTTATGCGGTATCCCCAAAAAAAGTTAAAAAGAAAATGATTATATAAACATGGTTGATAAGTAATTTGCGTCAGTCTAAAGAAACATGGAGGTATACTTAAAATGGAAAAATTCAACAAGCTGTTTCCCAAAGCATTCAAATAGGTGTTGTGTATGAAATAGGTGCATCCCACCTCACATTTTGTTTTGATTCTTTTCACTCTACTCACATTATAATTAAAAAGTTATCTCTTTATATTTTTATTTTTAAGAATTTAGTTTTTTATCTTTTAGATTTCAGAATTTAAATCCAACTGTTAAATTTGTTGATTTAATATTTTGAAATAAAAAAAATACTTACTTGATTACCATATAATAATAAAAATAGATGAATTTTTTAACAGAAATTATCAGCTTACTTTTTAATTTATCATACATGGATTAATTTACCCCTTTTTTTAATAAAAAAGACAAAATGTAATCTAACTCTTTATATAAGAGCATGCATGGTATTTTTATCGAAGGATAATAAGAAACTTTGAAATCATAAAAGGAATATTAAAATACTTAGATCATAAAAGAAAATAAGGTATAATGACTTATTTCATCCTCTAACTTTACAAAAAAAAAATCATTTTAGCCCTCCATTTAAAATTTCTCCTATTTTAGCCCTTAAATTCGCGTAATTTATCAAATCACTCTAAAATGGATAGAAAAGTTAATGTTTGTTAACTATGTTGACGTGACATATACGTGGATTGCAATGTGGATACCATGTTGAAAATTAATTAATTTTTTTAAAATTTTAAAAATTCAAAAAGAATATTTAAAGTATTAAAAATTTATTTTTTATGCTTTTAAATTTTTTAAAAATTAATTAATTGCTAACGTGATATACATGTAGATGCCATGTCAATAAAGTTAATATTTTCATACATTTTGGGGTGATTTCACAAACAATGTAAGTTCAAAGGTTAAAAGAGACAAAAAATTAAATAAAATTTTTTATAAGGTTGAAACACCAAATAAATCCTTATGTAAAAAAATAAAGAAAAAAACCTGGAAACTAAAATATTGAAGAAGAATTAATGCTCCACGAAAGAGCACAATCAAGGATTTTGTATTAAACAATTTTGGTACAACAACCCCATAATCACCGCACTTGAAATTCTTTTGATGTGGCTGTTGTAAATTACAGTTGCCGAAGCATGAAACCATGTAGGCCACAGCGTCGACCACATGGTACCGCACTCATCGGCATTTGGATATATTGGCCATATGATCAAATGTAAATAAATCTTAAAACGTCACCACAGTTCCATTAGCTTCTTGAAATTGCTCCACCATTTTATCAACTCTTCATTACATGCTTCCACAAAAAGGCTGCAAAAGAGGGCATGTCTACATTGAAAAACAATATGATCCACCAATATATTAAAATTTTAAGGTCAATTGCATGTGGCATCTCATTGTTAATTTAAAAGTTAATTGTCGGCTTAGGTATGAAATACGTGACTAGAATTTTAAATTTGTGTATATTTATTATATACATAATTTAAATATGGCGAGTTAAAATAGTTATTAAATCTAGAAATGTTTTAAAGCGGCATAAATGAATTATAAAAATTTTGAAATATATATTTTTTTGGGTCAAAGTACTAAAAAGGGTATTTTCCACATTATTTTTTGGGTATTCACCTCTGTTAGTGTCACACGTGTTTAAAACTTGACGGGGTATTTTCAATACACTTCTATAGACTTGAGTGACTGAATTAGAATATTTTAGTGTTTGAGATGTTGGGTGAAATTAACCTTAAAAAATCTATATGATGATCATAGAAAGAGAGGAAAGGACAGTTGTTTCTCTGTTTTGTGACGCATGGGAACAAGTGAAGACAGCACGATGATAGATGAGACAATGAGATATCGTGTTAATGTGATTTATGTTAATTGATTTTTGACTCCAAAATAATAATAACCGTCCTACTTTCTACTTTTAGTTTCATCCCCAACTATGAGGTTGGAGCATGTGCAGCCAATGGATTTGTTTTACAATCTAAATAATTTCACTTGTGCGTAACTTGACACAAAAGAGGGCAAAGTAGAAAATGAAACGCAACAAATTACAGGGACTGCAAATTCCATTGAAACACACACCTTATCATTAACTTTAAAAAATATAAAGAAATAATAAAATAAATATTAATTTGTTATATTTTCAAATAAGAACAGTTACTCCATTAAATGCCATTAAGAAAAGGCAATTAAGTAACCTTTTCAATAGTCCTTAACTTGGAAGCATTTTTGGAAACATACTTGAGTTTATTGCGAGAAGCCCCTTCTACGCTAAACAAAGTGTGAATTCGCAGGTAAATACGAAATATTTTAGAGTGGAAAAATCAATCGATTATAAAGCCTCTGTCTATTAGTTTCCATCATAACCATGCCAGCTATACCAATGTTGTTTTCAAACAAGTTCAATGTGCTTCTCCTATGGAAATGCCTCTGTCTATTAGTTGTTTTAGTGGGTTGCAATCCCCCAGGGGAGCCCGTCAAATGTTCCACCAAAGATTCCAACTGCACCGTCACAAACTCTTACGGCATGTTCCCCGACCGAGCCATTTGCCGAGCGGGGAACGTGGCTTACCCGACGTCAGAACAAGAGCTGGTTTCGATCGTATCGGCGGCAACTAAATCCAAAAGGAAAATGAAAGTGGTCACACATTTCTCTCACAGCATTCCCAAGTTGGTCTGTCCCGACGGCCAAGATGGGTTGCTTGTTAGCACCAAGAACCTTAACCGTGTATTGAAAACCGACACGGATGCAATGACGATGACTGTGGAGAGCGGTGTGACGTTGAGGCAACTGATTAATGAAGCAGCTAAGGCTGGTTTAGCATTGCCTTACGCACCGTATTGGTGGGGACTGACCATTGGTGGCCTTTTAGGTACAGGCGCTCATGGGAGCTCCTTGTGGGGGAAGGGGAGTTCAGTTCATGATTACGTTGTGGAGATGAGAATTGTAAGCCCTGCAAAAGCTGAAGATGGATATGCTAAGGTGTGGGAGTTGAATGAGAGAGACAAAGATCTCGATGCAGCTAAGGTTTCGCTTGGAGTTCTTGGGGTAATCTCACAGGTAACTCTCACTGTCTTTCAGCTCCTCTTTCTCCAATTTTTTATGGATCCTTAAGTGTTAATGGCCATTATTCTCCTTTGGATGATATGAATTGATAGTTTGATCATATGATTAAACTATATTCTATCGATGAGAGCTGGAAATTCAGGATCCAAGAAACCATCCACCATAGCTGTCACTTGTAGTTCTGGGCCAAAATGGTAGTGGGCAAATCTATGAGGGTGGGTTGGCGGGCTAGACGGTCCCCCTTAGTTTTCTAAAAGGAATTTTTTTACTATTATCTTATGAGTAGATTACATTATATTCTTACTTTACATTTATTCTTAAAGTATATAATTAATAAATATTAAATAAAATAATTATTTAAAAAATAATAACAACTGTTTTTTTGAATAAAAATATAAGAACTTAAATGATTGTAAAAGGGGATCGATTTTTTTGAGAGAAGTTTTCAAATATCATCTTTGAGGACGTCGTGCCTCCTTCCATGGAGAACTGTGTACGGTTCACGGAAGTGGACGTACGGTCACCCACAAAGAGGCGACGTGAGCATCTCGTCTTTGGTGGGATTCGATCCCCTATCCCAATCACGGCTCTTTGCAGGTAGAGGGTGAGAAAAGAGGCCAAACCCTCCTCAAGAGATAATATCTTTCATTGTTAAGAGACAGGGTCAATGTTTTTAAAGATTTCTCGCAAAAAAATTGATCCCTAACAATAATATAAAATAATTTTAATAAGTACAATTTGGGTCCCAAATCATTGAATGATTACCTACATATATTAGATTTTATTTATTTATTCATTCAATGATACTCTCCTAACTTTTCTTTTTCAAATTTATTGGTTCATTTCTTTCTTCTTCTTTTTTCCCTTTTATTTTTCTTAACAAATAAGCTATTAAAAAAATAAAATCAAGTTTTTTTATGGAAATATTAATGAACTGAAATAAATATGTTAATAATAAAAAAACCCTACTAGCATAAAAAGACGTTGGGAACAAATGTCAAAAAGAAAAGGAAAAACGACAAAAGTTGTGTATCCGTACAATATTTAACAATTCATATTTTAAAAAAAATAAAAATTATGACATGAATGGTTTTTTAAGATAAAATATTTATAATGTGATTTATTTATAATTATATCTGATCTAATATAAGAAAAATGTAAAAATTATTTTAAAATTATGATACTTAAATATTATCTGGTAAACTCAAAATTAAGTTATAAAATTTATTTGATATATTATTTACATAATAGAATTAAATTATTTGCTAAATATGAATTTTAAATTATAAAAATATTTTACATTTTTATTTTTTAACCATTACATATTATTTAAGTAAAGTCAAATTTTAAATAGAAATTTGTTGATAAACCGTATCAAGAAGAGAATAGTGTCCTCATCCAGAAAGTAGAGTAGATCCCCCATTTCTTTCGATGTCTGTAAAATCTTATTATATAACAACGGTCGAACCTCAGATCGAATTTCGGGTTGAGTCATTTTATTTATAATTATATAACAAATTTTTTTAATATTTATGTGGCTTAAGTTTCTAACACAATAAATAGATCAATAAAAGCTATGGCTTAAGTCATTTTTGTGAGTGTTATCATGAACACCAATTATCACAGGACTATCAATGATATATGTATATTTATGTGTACTTATTTGATTGCTTTATAGGTGACATTCAAACTTCAACCTCTTTTCAAAAGATCCATTACTTATGTAAGGAAGGATGATACAGATTTGGGAGACGAAGCTGTGACTTTCGGCAAACTCCATGAATTTGCAGACATATTTTGGTACCCCAGTCAACGAAAGGCGATCTATAGAATCGATGATCGGGTCCCCATTAATGTATCCGGGAATGGTGTTTATAATTTCACTCCATTTCGCTCCACTCTTTCGCTTGTTTTGGCTCTTGTTCGATCTTCAGGTTAGTATCTACTGTTACTATTATTTTTATTTTCATTGCAAATTTATTAGAGGAGATGAACTAAACGTCGCATGAACATCGAAATAACATTCTAGCTTAGCTATTTGTTTATTTACTAATATGAATTTGATTAATGAATTAGAGGAAACTCAAGAATCCTCAGGAGATGCTGAAGGGAAGTGCCTCAATGCAAAGCTAGTGACGTCTACACTTCAGTCGTCTGCTTATGGCTTAACAAACAACGGTATATCCCTCTAGTCTCTTTCTTTTTATTAATACTTACGTGAAATAATCGATTAAATTATGATTTTACCTCTCTTATAATTTAGAATTTAATCCTTATACTTTAATTTTATTTTTACATAATTTAATCTCTTTATTTTTATAATTTTATTACCTAATCAAAATAGTTATGAAATGTATTTTTCTTAAAAGTATCACTATAATCAAAATAATTATGAGATGAATTTTTCTTTAAAAGTATCACTTCCAACCCCATTACATTGATCGAAAGGATTAATGGTAGGAATGAAGCCAAAATTTTGTGTTAAAAAGATAAAATTGTAAAAATTTGAAGTAAAATAAAACAAATTAGCTTAATGGTATTATAATGTCCAACTTTAAAAAAATTAATTAAATTCCTCTTAATTTTTCACACTCGATTAAGTCATTGAACAAATAAAATTGGCTAAATAGGCCCTTTGACTGACATTGATTGTTAGTATTTAATGGCAATGCAAACTTGACTATTAACAAATTCCAAATCAACATTGCTGACTGACGTGACAATGCCACGTAATCGTCTATTGCTGACATGGTAGTGCCACATCAGCAAAAAATAAAAATATTTTAAATTTATTTTTTAAAATAAATACGCAATGGATCTAGACCAACAGTACGTATATTTGACTTTGGATACCTATTTGTCTAAATACATTCTAGAATTATAAAAAAAACATAAAAAGATTTATAAAATTTATAAAAAATTATTAGAAATTAATTAAAAATCATAAAATTTTTTCAATATTTATAAAAAATAATTTATTATTTTTACATCTTAAATAAGAAAAAGAACATCAACAACTCATATTATACAATCAATATTAACAATTGTTATATTTTGGTATCTATTTTTCAATTTGTACAAGTTATATTAGTAAAATAATTTAATAAAAACAAGAAAAATAAATTTTATTAAAAATAATTTATTTTCTTATACAATTTTATGTTTTTAATTAATTTCTAACAATTTTATAAATTATTTTTTAACTTTTTATTGTTTTTAATAAATGTTTTTATAAATTTTATAAAAAATTATGGTTTTTAATTAATTTTTAATAATATTATAAATTTTAATGTTGTTTTTATCATTTTAATTTTTTTATAATTCTAGAATGAATTTAGACAAATGGTTATAACAACCATTTCTCTAGATTGATTGTGTACTTATTTTAAATATATATTTAAAATATTTTTATTTTTTTGCTAAAGTGGCACTGCCATGTCGACAATAGGCGATGATGTGGCAATGCCACATTAGCAATTGATGATGACATGACATTTCCACATTAGCAATTGATGATGATGTGACATTTATTAGCGGCCACATCAGCGTTGTCGTTAAATATTAACCGTCAACATAAGTCAAATAATCTATTTGGTTAGTTTTGTTAGTTTAGAGGCTTAATTGGATACAAAAAAGTTCAAAGGGACTTAATTGATTTTTTTTTGAAAAATTCGAAGACTTATTTTACCAGTAAGCCAAAAAAAAAAAAAGATAAACCTAAATCGAATTATTTATTTTTGAACAGGACCAACATGCAATTTTTTCCCTTCTAATCAAGAGGGCAATGACCTTGTCTTCTTCTGCCTCTAGTCAATAGTGTAAATTATTTTGACTACCTAATGCGTTTATAAAAAAAAAATATTACCAAAATATGTTAAATTGAAATACAATTGTATAAGAAGTAAATCATAATAAAGAGATAAAAACTAAGATTTAACTGAAATAATATGTAGTTCTTTTAGTTTGGTACATTACAAATTGAAAGAGGGGATGTGATTGTGACTTCAACCTCAGATTTCAAATGCAAACACAGAGCACTTAACTAGCTCCTTTTGGTTGTTGGATCTATAGCTAAGTATATGATTTTTGTTTCTTTCATTGGTGATATAGGTGCAATTTTTACGGGCTATCCAGTGATAGGATTCCACAACCGTCTCCAATCATCGGGAACTTGTCTAGACAGCCTCGAAGACTCATTGATCACCGCATGCCCTTGGGACCCCAGAATTAAAGGCGAGTTCTTTCACCAAACTACATTTTCCATCAGTTTATCGGTTGTGAAAAGCTTCATCCAAGACGTGCAGAAGCTAGTATCAATGGACCCCAAAATCACTATGTGGGCTAGAACTTTACAATGGGATCCTCATGCGCTACGTTAAAGCTTCCACCGCTTACTTGGGCAAGCAAGAAGACGCCGTAGATTTCGACATCACCTATTACAGGAGCAAAGACCCCATGGCTCCTAGGCTTTACCAAGACGTGTTGGAAGAGATCGAGCAAATGGCGTTGTTGAAATACAATGCTTTGCCGCATTGGGGGAAGAACCGGAACCTAGTGTTCGATGGGGTGATGAAGAGATACAAGAATGGTGGAGAGTTCTTGAAGGTTAAAAATAAGTATGATCCATGGGGATTGTTTTCGAGTGACTGGACTGACCAGGTTCTTGGGCTGAGAAATGGGGTCATCGTATTGAAAGAAGGGTGCGCTTTGGAAGGATTGTGTATTTGTTCCCAAGATGTTCATTGTGCTCCAAGCAAAGGCTATTTGTGTAAGCCTGGGAAAACTTTTCCAGATGCAAGAGTGTGTGCTCGTGTAAATACTAAGACTTAAGGCTTTTGATTAATTATTTTTATTCATTTATAGAAGAATATGAAAAATATATATACACAGCTCTTTTGAACCACATGGTTGAAAAGATATGTAATAGCTATCAACATAAAAAGAATGTTTGATTATTTGTAGGGTGGCGGTGGATAGTGTAAGTTTAGATATTTAGATATTTATGGATATTTGATTCGTATTTTATAAGTCAGTGAGTATAATTTTTTTTTTGAAATAAAAAATTTTAAAATGTAAAACATAAAATAGTGTTACAAATTGAAAGAATAATTAGAATCAAGGATGCAATTAGGAAGGATTATAGAGATTCTGATTTTTATTTTATTCACTATTAGCTTAAATAAAACTTTTTTCTTTGCTAGCTTAAATAAAACTTTTCTAGTATGCTAGGATATTAGGGCTGCTTTTATTGTAAGCCTCTATTTAAAATATTAATTACTATAAAAAAACTATTAGCATGATAAATAATTATTGCTAAATAAGTAACAAAAAAATAAAATCAAATAATCATGTAAATTATCTCACATATATTATCGGTAAATAAACTTTTATAAAGTGTTGGGGTCAAAGTAAAAAAAATTTAAAGTAAAAAAGGATTAAATTAAATTAGTGGCGAAATGTGTGAAGACATATAAAACAATTTTACCAAGAGCTAGTGGATACACTACACCAAAACAGGCTTTTAGATAAAAAAAAGCTGCTAAAAATCAAGCATTACCGGCGCTTTTAAATAAAGCAGCTAAAGATTGAGTATTAGTAGCGTTTTCCAAAAGCGCCGCAAAAAACCTAAGCCCAACGTCTACTTTGAGTTTTCGGGGCTTTAGTGGCATTTTTCAAAAAGCGTCGCTAATGCTCTATTTTTATGATGGATAGATTTTTATGAATAAGTTATAATATTTTATTTTATATTTTATTATTACTGATATTACTATTATTATATATTATAGTAATAATAATGATGATATTTTAAAGGAAAAATAGAGAAGATTCTTCATCATCATCTTATGCTATTTCATGTTACAAGAATTTGGGCTTTTTTCTTTCTCTTACAATCTATCCCCCCATTATCATTAAAGGTTTGGAAAAAATTTGATTCGAAAACAAATTTTTAGCACAGCGGAAAATTAAAATTTTAAAAATCTAGTCAATTTGTAATATATATAGTAATAAACCCTTTATCAAAATCGCACATGTATTTTTGGCTAAATAGATCCTTGTTGTTCCGGGTTTCAACCAAACGACTTTCTCTGCTATTATTGTACCACGAACTGCTTCGAGTGTGGACTCAAATGAATTCGAATAAATAGAAACCGATAGAATTATTATTCCGAAAAATAGAATTTATACTTAGAGTATCTAACTATTTTTGGGCAGAATAATAATATCTCAAAATTGTGTATATAACCCTACTGATACCATCTATTTATAGGGAGAAGATGTGAAACCCTTGTTGAATTGTAGAAGTTTATTTCAATAGAAAAACAAACTCCTAGTCTAACTAGAATTAAGTGGGGCGGCAACCTTAGTTATATAAACTAGGGTTTGCCGTCCCTAGCATTAAACATGAGGGGCTTTTGTGCCTCTCCCATATTAAGTCTAATTATAAGTACTTCCTATACTTTTAACTCATCCATTTATAATTCAATCAAACTCGATATTTGTTTTTTTAATCAAAATAAACATATTAAATTAATTTTAATTAATTAATTTCCTAATTAAATAAATTTTCTCAACATAATTCTAATTCCGTTAAAATCATGACAATTTTACCGTAAAATAAAAGAATCTATAAGAAAATATATTTAATATTTTTACATATAACGAATTCACTATGACCAATTAACTTATTTCCGTTTTCAAACTTCATTTTTTTAATTAACCAATTAAATAATAATTCAAAAAACCATAAATTAATTATTCAAGTAATTTCCGTTTAGAGAAAACTACATTCATTTTCAAATGTTTTCCATTCATCTAACGTTACCATTTCCATCAATTTATGTTCATTTGATTCAACATACAATTCATTTCTAGTTTCAACGAGCTAGCGGAGGAATTGATTAGACATAGGCGATTATGGTTCAAATTATTTATAATTAAGTTCCAACTTTTTGCCTATTAATTATAAACTCAAGTTGTTACAAAGTCATTCTACTATAGTATCATGATTGAGCTCTCCCTAATGGCATACAATTACAAAAGCAACTTGATTAGTACTTGTCCAATGACCTTATCATAAGTGTGCTACCCTCATAGGATATCTTTAATCTCTTTGGGATAAATCCATCCTATTTTATCTTATGATAACCATTACATCTTCCTTCATAAAAGTCAATTACTATCAAATAGTTATCAAGTCATTCATTACAAAGACGAATGACCCTGGACACATTTACTTTTCATCTACCATGTAATGTCAATGAGAGGATATCATTTACCCATATCTCGAGCTATGAAATTCACAGTTGTGAATGATGTTGCATATTGCAGAAATAGTATACCCAACGCACTAGCTTTTGGTTCCTTATCTATTTGAACTCAGGCTTTTACTTACATAAAAGTATACGATTCACACATACATAGTCTATCATCCACTTAGGATTAAGGTATGACACACTTTAAACTTCACAAGTGGATAATTCCATAAACGAATTCAGAATCTATTATTATTGGGTCCGATGTACTGTCAGTCTAGTTAGTCACATTTATGTCTCTATCTTCTGGGAGTCATCCGCTTCGATGCCAAAGACAAGGCATCTCCCGAATTAGACTTGAAAGATGACATATTAGTCTTTCTGTCAGTTTTCTCATTTTCGATTAGACTAAGGATATATTTAGATTCGTCTACTAATATAAGTTATCTACTTAAACATTTCATTCAAAGTCACATTTGGTTTTTATATAATATTTTTATAAATTTGTTACATAAATTTTTTCACGCACTTTGTGACATAATGTAAAAATTAATAATGGAGATAAATGTGATGATTATCCATATCCTCTTCCAATTACATCAGTGTAATAATAGTAAAAATAATAACAAAAGTAAATTAAGAAAAATCTATTTATACGAGTGTAAAACTAATAAATTTTACATATTTTTCTAGTTTGTGATCATAATTAAATCAACTCTTAATTAAGTGTAACTCTTATAAGTAAATTTTAAATTAATACATGTAATGCTCCAAAATTTTAATTTTTAAATTGTTAGAATTTATCAAAGTGATTAATTTGGTTTAGTGGTTAAATATTGTGCTTGCGTGTGTGAGGTTTTGGGTTCGAATCCTTTTCCCTTAAATTTTGTTAATTTTTGTCTAAATCTCTATCTCGAAACTTTGGGCTTAAATATTATTTTTGTGCAACTAATGATAGAATGAGCTTGTTGGTTCAGTGGTAAGGTTTTAGCTTACTTTTTGGTCCCATATTCGAATCCATACGTGTGCAAAATGGAAATATTTTTGCAATTTCCTGCTTGTGCTGTCCATATGGTTGAATTTGAACTCTAAAATTTGATAAGTGGGATTATGTGGATATTATTTTTAATTATTCCCAAGAAAATCTCAAAAAAAATCTCTCCCACCTTTCCCATTCTACCATTCACATTTCCCTCTCCTTTTTTGCATGTTCATTTTTTTTTGTTTATTCCCTTTCTCTTATTTTTCTCTTTTGGCTATCGTAAAGCAACGTAAATTTGATTTCTTTTGTTTCCTTGAAATTGTTTGATTAAATTTTTGTTCTTGACTCTTTGATCTTCGTTGTGGGTGATTGAATGCGCTTTGGAATTTCAGCAAGTGTCGTGTAAGTTTGTTGTTTGTTTTATTTAATTTTGCTTGTTTGAGGGTTGTTCGTGTGTAAGTGTTTGAGAAATCTTTGGTTGGTTTGATTGCGTTTGTAACACTCTCTTTTGTGTGGAAATCGGTTAGGTGAGGTTGGTGAATCGCACAACTTACTTCCGGCGAATTAGGAGTTTGGGAGGACTATTGTTTCCGTTTGGGTAAGCGATTGATTGCCAAAAGGTTAATTTATGTTTTGTTAAAGTTTAGTGTTAGCGATTGTTTCTGAGTTAGTATTTTAATAATTCGTTACTGAAATTGGACATTTAATGTTGGTTTTAGGTTCTGGAATTCTCGTGGTTGGATTTGCATTGAAAAACAATCAGGTGTGTAATGGAAAAACTAAAAAACAACGAATGATACGATGTCGAAAAACCTACTGTCGACGTCACACATCCATGTGCCAAGTCGTGTGAACCACACGGCCATGTGGACCACACAATTTGGGTCATGTGGGCCACATAAGTTGGGTCAGTTAGGCCGTGTGGGCCACACGGGCGTGTGGGTCCATTTTCTAAAATTTTACCCTAGGGTTGTGCTTGATGTGTTATTAGAATTTATCCCTTTCGTAGGGTCCGTATTGTGTAAATAAGATTGTAAAACATGCTATCTAATATTCTATTTCTGTCAAATGCAATTTTTGAAAGCATGATATGTATAGTATATATTTCATATGTAATAGCATGATGTGATTTCTGCATTTGGCATCTGATTAGAATTGCATGTGCATTGGGGTGAGAGTATGATTGATGAAGTGATGATAGTTGAATAATTTGCCTTATCTAGTGGCTTGACCACATATATCTTATTCTGATCATGGGTTACCGCGTATTATCTAGCAACTTGGCTGCTTTATTTTTAAAAATTGACATACGCTCACTAATTGGTGTATGGGGTTAGATGGGTATTTAATGCCCTATTTGGTGTGTAGGGATGGACAGAGATGGTGTGTAGCGGATGGGGGTAAGATCTATTTATGCATATGAATATGTATCTGATTCTGCATCTTATCTGATTATGAAAATACATTCGATTTTGAATCTGTTCATGCATTTGAAATGTATTTGTTAATTTATGTGCATCTGATTGTTATTTGGGATGTGTTACACATGGAGCTCATAAGCTCACTTTCTGTATATTTTCTTCCCAGGTAACCAACAAACTTAAGATGGATCGGTGTAGCAGGAGCTCAATTTAAATTATTGTTTTTGAATTCTATTGAGTTTAAGTATTATTTTCAATTGGACTGTTTTTAGACTACTTGGAGATTGTTATTTGTTTTGGAATTTATTCTTCGCTTTGAACTGCTTTATCATATTTTTTAATATTTTATTTCAAACTCCAATGCAATGAATTTCAAAATCAAATTGCGGTTTTCAAAACTTTGTTTAATTTAAGATTTTTGTTGCAAAATTAAGTAACCTTATAAGTTTTTTCTGTAATTAAAATGAATTATCCAAATAAGGTGTTTTTCCCTAAAATATGGAAATATCATAACCAAGTTTTGTTTTATGTTACGTTTTGAAATTTTAAAATTTTGGTTTTGAAACGAACATATGTAAATACGCAGGATTTGGCCATAATACCTGGGCCGGGTTTGAGATGTTACAATACATCACTCACTTAATATTTCTTATTTAAATGATATATTTATATATTAATTTATAAATCAATTTAAGATCCGAAATGCATCCTAAACCAATATCATAATTTTAATGTTATAAATAGAATATAATTATAAGTGTATTAAAATTTGAAGATAAGATTTTTACACAGAGACATGGATGACCAATTGTTCTTAATTATTAGAGTGACATTATATAAATATATACATAGAGAGAGAGATAGACATATAGTATGATCATCCTTTTTGGGCTATGGTCATGAACACACGAGAGATGTCAGTTAGCAGAAAGAATATGTTGTTTTCCTTTGTCAACGGTGACACGAACCCTTTCTTCTTCTTGAACTGGTCTTCACAATTCATTGGTGCTTCAATGGAAGCAACTATGTCTACACCAGCAGTTGCATAATTTTTAGCCTTAAAAGCCTCCCCAGCACCTTGTAAACAAGTCCCTGCAAGAGAGTAAAGCCAAGAGCAATTTTTCAAGCCGTCCCTTTCAAAAGATTCAAGGCTTTTGTTTTCCAAAAGCTTGGATATTATCGAGCCAATGCTCGTCGCATTAGTTATGGCAGCCTCAATGGATACTTCAACCAAATCTGAAACAGTGGTAGCTGATTTGGCTTTGGGATTCCCTTCAAAGTTTGATACACAAAAGTCCAACTTTATAGTTTGGGGATCAAGCTTTGCAGCTTTGTTGCAAGATTCTTGAATAAGATTGGAGCTCACTGAGACAAGCAAAAGGTAGAAGAAAACAAGAGAAGAAATGTGAGAATTCTTCATATTTGGGTTTTTTTCTTTAGAGAATCCGTCAGAAAAAGAGAGCTTCAAATGAAAAATATATAAGGTTGTGTTGTTGTTGAGAATTATATAAATGGAAATTCTTTTATTAGGGAAATCTGAAACATTCTGATTCTTGGCAATTCATCTTTTAGGGCTATTTTGGTCAGCAATTTATTTGTATTTAAGATTGGGTCACCGTTTTCAGTAACGTCTATATAATTATAAACTTACCATAATTTCATTTCTTTTTACCTTAATTGTTGGCTGGGTTTAGTGTTAATGAAACTCATAGATGGCTGTAATATTAGTCAAATCTAATCGTATATATACACTAAAAATATGGTAACAAATAGTTCTAGCATAGTTAAATGTATAACAATTCTCACATTATTATATAATATGTATTTACATTATTATATGCCAAAATTGAAATGCTAATACTCTAGACAAAATAATACAGTTGATGTAATTAACCCTGTTTCACTTTGCATATAATTAAAAGGATCCATAAACTTTGTACAACTTGAAATAATAAAAAAACATAGAAATAAGTTGACTGAGTCTTAGTTTAATTGGCATGAGTATTGTTATCAATGTAGAAGGATGCGAGTTTGAGCATGCTAAAACATATTATTCTTCAATTTATGGTTTGAGAATGTATTATAAATAGTTTTAAACATTATGTCAAAAAGATCAAATATGATCAAAATCTATAAAATATTTTGTTAATGAAAGTAATGGCTTTCTTCACTTTACTAATATGAAATCAACATACAGTTTCATAAATTAAAATATGTATTTTATATTCTCAAATATATATTTAATGTTTCATATTTCAAATGATATTATTTTTTTATAAATTATTAGTATGATTTGATATAATTAACTAATTGTATCTATTTTAATAGCGTAAATTTCTCTAAATTTACTTTCATAAAATTAATTTATGGCTACATTCTTATATAAATGGTACGACGGACTAAACAAATTGAATTACCATTATCACTTTCCATATTTAACTTGTAAAAGCATAAATTTCTTTAATTTTTGAATTCCTTCATATTCACTCACACAAAATTGCATATCATGCTTTTGAATTGGTATTTATTTGCCTCTCTTTCTCTATGATCCACTATATTTAAGGCTTAGTAATTTTCCTATTATCATTTTCCATCTTCGGCGCTTCCCATCCAATTAACATATCATATCATGCTTTCTCATCAATTGACTTTATATAGATCTTTTTGCATGTTTTTCAGTAGGCATAATTTTTATCTTGGGGCATAGGAGGTCTTGATGTTGATGAACCTTCCATATTTAGATATTAATGATTAAAACGTAACATTTCAAACATAAATAACTAAAACGTAATTTGAAGTAAGCAGAAATAACTATTTTTATAGTTTACCCTTAAATTTTTTCAATAACTTCTTAATTGACTATGAGAGTGTTGCTTTAATTTTTGTTCTAATGTTCAGTGAGCATGAAGTATTATAAAAGAATTTTAGTGGATAAAATATAATATTGTAATTAAATTAACTTGGATTAAAAGATAAGGCTGTTTTTACCCTTGGACCCGTTCAGCACAATTCAAAATGTATGGGCTTAACGCCTATCGGTAATGTCTTGTGGCTTTTTACCTCCTTTGAGGCAGATCACGATTTTTTTTTAGAGTTTAAGAATAATTTTATTTTGTAATTAGATATACTCAACTTTATTTAAAAAAAAAAATCAACCATCAGCTCTATTTTTTGATAATTGTGACCAGTTATAATATTTATAGAATAATGGTTTATAATATACATATTTGTTAACATTTATAAAATAAAATTAAGTGTAGTTATTTGTTAGAGTTGTGTGACTCAAATTTCTGTTAAATAAAATAAGAGATTGTTTGCAAGTCAAGTTAAATAAAATATATTTTCTTTTTAGAAGATTTAGTATTTATTAGTATAATATATTTAGCATTTATTAGCATGATTTATTTGACCTACGAATTTAGTCTATAAATAAGCTCTTTTACAACATTAGAAAACACACCAATTAAATGTTAGAATTCATAACACTTTTGGAGAAATTTGTGTTTACATTTTGAGGGTTCTTTGTTTTTGGGTTTCGAGGTTTAGTTTTTATCTCCCTTTTGTACTATTTGTAACGAGGAAGATGTAGTTGGTGCTAATTTGGCTGATGAAAGCGATAATGATTTCTTGTTAGTGTCAATGAGCTATAGCTCCGAGTTTACATCCGAGTGGATCCTAGATTCAGGATGTTCTTTCCACATGTGTCCCAACAGAGAATGGTTCTCCACATACAGTTCAGTTGATGGTGGAGTTGTGCGCATGAGAAATGATTCATCCAGTAAGGTAATCGATGTTGGTACTGTTAAAATTAGGATGCACGATGAGATGATTAGAACACTCCCAGATGTCATGTATGTACCTGATTTACAAAATAATCTCATCTCCTTGAGTATTTTAGACTCAAAAGGTTGCAAAATCAACATCGAGTCGAGTGACATTAAGGTGTTTCGTAGGGCTCTCATTTTGTTAAAAGGTAAAAGGATCGATAGTCTTTATATTCTAAAAGGTTCTACAGTGACTGGTGAAATCAGATATCGCTCGTCCGTTACAGAGTCGAAGTCAACTCATTTGGAATGGAGACAACTTGGTCATAGGAGGAAAAAATGTATTACCGTTTCGTTGAAGAAAGGTTCTCTTCTGGATGTAGGTTTTGAAAAGTTAGGACATTGTATTCGTGAAAATCAGACCTGGGTTAGTTTTGATTTGACAATGCACAAGTCGAAGGCTAGAAGTCTTCTAGCTTCTAAGCACAGATTCGATTCAGTTAATTCCCTGCATAGTTCAAGATAAGCCCATGGCGGGCTTTGACAAAGATGGCGTTGTGAGAATTCGTGTCAAGGTGGAGATTGTTAGAGTTGTGTGACCCAAAATCTTGTTAAATAAAATAAGAGATTGCTTGCAAGTCAAGTTAAACAAAATATATTTTCTTTCTAGAAGATTTAGTATTTATTAATATAATATATTTAGCGTTTACTAGCATGATTTATTTGACCTACGAATTTAGCATATAAATAGGCTCTTTTACAACATTAGAAAATACACTTATTAAAGGTTATAACTCGTAACACTTTTGGAGAATTTTGTGTTTACGTTTTGAGGGTTCTTTATTTTCGGATCTTGGGGTTTAGTTTTTATCTCCATTTTTTGTACTCTTCGTTCTTTTTCCATTATAGTAAAATTATCTTTGCCTGTGGTTTTTTATCCTTTTTGAAGGGGTTTTTCCACGTTAAATTTGTGTGTTCAATTTATCAATTTCTTTTGTTATTTTTATTTGTTCATTGCTTAATCGAGTCGATCTCTAACATTATCAAATCACATTTATAATACAAAATTATATAAAAATGAAAATTAAATTTTTAATGAAAAATGAAAGTTCTAAATTGATATAATATAAAAACATCTGCTTTTCAATTAACGATCTCATAATGACTTTATTCATAACAAAAGAGGGTTGATAATTTGTCCATTTTGCCTTTATTAATTCCTAATTCCCCTCTTTATTTCTCTTATAGGCTAGGAACTAGTGTTATAATATATATAGATATAGATTTGGAAAAATTAAAAGGCAATTTTAACACTACTAAAGTGTTTAAAATAAGTTTAAAACTATTTATCCCTATTTCCAATAATTTGCGGAACCAAAAATTGTTTGACTTATTTAATTGGATTTGAACCTTAGTGTAGTGCTTTGACATTAGATAATCTTCCAAGGACTTTGGATGCTTGCAACTTGCATTGGTTATAAAATATTAAAAAATAAAATAAAATGAAATAAAACACTTTTTTAGGTGAGAAAAGACATTTTTGGATATTGTTATACTTCTACCTAAGGCTTTCTCATCAGAATAATCGTCCCTAATGAGCTGGCAACACAACCTCGCCATTGCTTCACTAAATAGGCTTGTTGTAACACTCCTCGCTTGACCCGATCGTCAGGTCCTAGTTACTATATACTACAGTCGTTGTCGGGGCAACTACAAAAAACTAACATTCAAATTAAACATAAATCATACAATCGTAGCCATTTTAATTCATAATCACCATATACAACCTTTCTCGGGTTCTATACAAGCCTACGAATACTAAAAAATTAACCTGAAACTGCATTAAGATGAAATTGCAACATTTTTAAAATTTCAAAATGACATCACGACGCTTGAAACCCTAATTCTTCCGGAGAAGAAAGATGAAGAGAAATTACAAGAAACAAACTTGAGATTGCTTACCAATCAAACGACTAAAGATTAAAATGTTTGAAACCCTAGTTCTTTCGAAGAAGAAAGATGAAGAGAAATGATTTTTATTTTATTTTAATTTGGCTTATACATTTTAATTAGTTTATTAATTAATTATAATTAACTTAATTAACCTATAATTAACTAAACTTAAGCTTAATTAATACTTCTGATGGTTTACAACTCATCCCCACTATCGTTTAACATAATTGGAAGGCTTCAATTGCTCAATTGATCCTTTAATTAATTAAAGATTCATAGTGATTAACTTTAATCACTTTTACAGTTTAGTCCGTATACCTTAATTAAATATCCAATTGACAAAATTAAAGAACCAAAATTTAATTAAACTTTATACTAACCTCGTAAATATTAAATAATAATATTTACGGACTCACTTGTCGGAAATGAGATTCTGAAACTACCGTTTTTCACACCATTAAAAAATAGACTGTTACACTTAGTGTCACACCTTTGCCTAAATGTCATACTTAGTAGACACATAAAATCTACAGAAGATATATCAGGAAGGACCCCTGACAACACTCATCAATCCATCACATTTGACAAACTCCTCATCCAGTCCCTTCAAATTGACTCCAACAATGCCTTAAATTGGCATCCACCACTCTATCAGAGCATACATACTAGATGATTGATGCCTATGCCCAACATACTTCTCTCTATAAATATCCTTTTAACTCTAGGGTAAAGGGACAAGAGAACACCAACAATCCTATTCAACCAAAACTCCTCCTCGCAATATCCTTAAATTCCCAAATCTAGCGGGTCTTCAAACCTTTCATAGTGCGAACTGCCCTCATCCTTATAGCTCTATGCACCCCCATGATGTGAATCTTCATGACAATCCACATCCTCAACTTTTGTGTTGTAATAGAAACAAATTTGCTAACTATTAAAGTTAATACTAAATGGGTCCATGAATTAAGATATATTAGTATGATTCTCAACCCACACTTCGCGTTGGGTTTTATTTATTTGTTTCAAATTATATAGTAAAAATTTGAAGTTAAAATACGCTCTAAGTCCTTTATACACTTCGTACATTTAGAATTTAGCCCCTAATTTTTATTTTTAGGAATTTAGTTCTACTTTTCAGATTAAAAAATTTAGGCCAAGTTGTTACCACCATTAAAATTGTTTTATTAAATTCTCCAATGTAACATTTTGAAATTTTAAAAAAATTACTTGGTAGTCATGTAACAATAAAAATAGTGTTGAAAATATTGATTAGGATATTTCCCCTAAAAACACCTATTCGAAATCATCATGATAAAATAAATTTTTTTCTTGGAATAGTGTTTTAAAGAAAAATTGACATCAAAATTTTGATTGAAATAATTAACAATATTAACCATTTAAACTAACTAATGATATTATAAAAGAAGAGAGACCAAATTATGTCAAATATTAAAATATATAGATTAAATCTCAAGTTTCAGCATAGCATAAGGTTTAAAATTAAAATAATGTAAAAAAAAGAAAAAAAGAAAAGGCAACGGACCATGCTAATTAATTACCTGCCAAACTTGCTTACAAAGAAATGCCAAGGTAAAGATTATGAAAGTGCATTCCGACTAGCTTCTTTGGGATACAAAGTTTGTCCTAAGATGCCAAACGAATACCTTTGTTCTCACTTGAACTCGAGCCCACCGAAAAGAGTTTATCATTTGGTAAAGTCAAGGTTTTTATAATTAGACCAGTGGGTGAATGGGTTAGACCATTAGTTCTTGAGTTGGTTGGTTCATCCTAATTGTTAGATTCAATTAAATAAATTATTAAAAAAAATTAGAAAATTTATTCAACCAACAGTTCAACCGATTTAACTGATTAGTTTAATTGGTTCAATCGATTTGCGAGTCAATTGATCTAACCCCTTAATCCAAACCAATACCTTACCAATTCTCGATCCAAATACTCCGACCAACCAATCCAATTTAATTCTAAAAACAGTGGAGGAAGTGCCTCACGCATGTCACTAAAACTTCTTTGCATGTTCATTGCCCAAAGCAATTTAACGTGTAGTGTTTTTAATATTGTGGTAATAAGTTATTTCAAGTTTTAGGTTCATAAATGATTGCATCAGATCCAATGGCTAAAATTTTGGGTCACATGGGGATCGCATTGTAGTCGATGCCCTCTTTTGAGTTCTTAATATAGAAAAGATAAGATTATGGAGATTTTTGTTTTCTCCATTTTGAGGCCATGACAAGTTGTTTTATATGATTTTTGTATTTGGGTTTTTGATTTCACACATTGATTTCAGAGATTATTCGCTAAAAATGTTGGATTTGTATGGTATTCAAAATTTGGCGAGCATTTAAATAAAAATATTACTGTGTTATGATTTGATTGGTTTAGTTTTTTTTAACTAGAGTTAACCGTTAGATTTAAAGTGATATAAATAGAATAAAATTTTAGGTATCTCCTTTGAAGAAAAAAATGGAAAAAGTTGCTAACTATTTTTTGTATAACCTTTCCTTTTATTCGTAATAATTATTTTAACCATGTGGTTTAAAAGAGTAGTGTATATATCGTTTCGCTCTAATTCTTAGTATTTACGCGAGCACGTACTCTTGTATCTAAAAAAATTTTCCCAGGCTTATACAAATAGTCTTTGCTTGGAGCACAATGAACATCTTGAGAACAAACACACAATCCTTCCAAAGCACACTCTTCTTTTTAATCCAAACATATTTTCTAATTCTAACATTTTTATTCAAACTCTTTTAAATTTTGAATCCACCTCCCATAACTAACTTTATGCTTTTTTAACACGTATAATTTAGAGGATCAAGTAAATAGTAACTATGAATTTAAGTAATAATAAATTTATTCAGTTATTCATAAGACAAAAATATTCCTTTTGACACTAAAAAAACAAATCAAAAAAATTCCTTTGACAGAACTAAGCGGGACCGGCTCCCTTGACACTGCATCACTACCATTAAGGGCAAGAACAATAGGTGAGAGCTAAGGTGGATGGTTTCTTGAATCCTGAATTTCCAGCTTTCATCGATAGAATATAGTTTACTCATATGATCGAACAATCAGTTCACAATCATATCATCCCAAACAGAATAATGGCAAATGGAGAAAGGGAGCTGTGAGACAGTGAGAGTTACCTGTGAGGCTGTGAGATTACCCCAAGAACTCCAAGTCAAACCTTAGCTGCATCGAGATCTTTGTCACTTTCATTTAACACCCACAGGTTAGCATATCCATCTTCAGCATTTGCGGGGCTTACAATTCTCATCTCCACTACATAATCATGAACGGAGCTCCCTTTCTCCCACAACGAGCTCCCATGAGCTTCTGTACCTAAAAGCCCTCCAATGGTCAGTCCCCACCAATACGGTGCATAATGCCAAGCCAGCCTTGGCTACTTCATTAATCAGTTGTCTCAACGTGACACCGCTCTCCACAGTCATCGTCATTGCCGCCAGGTTGATTTTCACCACACGGTTAAGGTTCTTCGTGCTAATAAGCAACCCGTCTTGGCCGTCCGGGCAGACTAACTTGGGAATGCTGTGGGAGAAATGTGTCACTACTTTCATCTTCCTTTGGGCTTCAGTTGCCGCCGATACGATGAAAACCAGCTCTTGTTCCGATGTCGGGTAAACCACGTTCCCTGCTCGGCAAACGGTTCGGTCGGGGAATGCGCCGTAGGAGTTCGTGACGGTGCAGTTCGAATCTTTCGTGGAACATTTGACAGGCTCCCCTGGAGGACTGCAACCCACCAAAACAACTAATAGAAAGAGGCATTTCAACAGGACAAGCGCATTGAGCTTGTTTGAATACAACACTGGTATAATTGGCATGGTTGATGGAAACTTGTTGGCTATACAATTGCTTGATCCATTTATTTTCAAATACACACCTTTATATATAGTTGTGTATAGTAGAAAGTTGCTTCTCACAAGTATGTCTTCATTATGTAGCAGTATTTATTTATTAATTATTTACTATATTTTTGTTTTAGTTAATGGTAAGGTGTCATCAGTTGGTTTTTTTTAAAGGAATTGCATTCCTGAATTTGTTGCCTTTCATTTTCTAAATTGCGTGTTTTATTTATACGGTTGAAACATCGGTCCTATTATGACATTATGGTTTTTAAATTATCTGATGGTCATGGTTTCGGTTAGTTCAAAACTTCGATGTTAATAATTGAAATAGTTTTATTATACATAATCCTTTCCTAGTTTTTGTGACAAAGGTTGACATCAGTAAAAGTGTAGACAGTGGAAGAATAAGCTCAAACTTCTATGATAGTTTTCATTTCTCAGGTAATTTTGAATTATATCAACAAGTCAATAACAAGGTGTCATAATTGATTTGAATTAATAATGTTTGTGGTGATTTTTGGTTGGTATTCCGAGGGAATTATGATATACGGTATATCTGGATTATCTTGATAAGAAGAAGAAAGAATATTCTGAAATGATAATTATTTGATTGATAGATTAACTCAGTTGTTTTAATTAGAGTGAGTTATTCATTTGAAAAGTAAATTGAGTTATCTGCATTTGAGTCTATCTTCAGGTCCGGGAATAAATTTTGTGTATTCTTGGATAAAATAGAGGAACAGTCAGAATAAGAGATTCATATCTTAGAAAACATGATACAAAATTATATCTATCAGGTCAGTTCTAATCAGGAAATGTTATTATGGGTTAAAATCATCCCGATTGTTAAAGTTATTGTACTTGTGTAAAATGATATTGCTTGATTGCTTCCTGAAAAATGAGAACAAATATAAGTTGAAAGATTTCAGATGCAAACATGCCAAAAGCATTGATAATTCGAATATTTTTTATTATGATTCGTTAGACGATCACTTTGAATTTCTCGGTAATTGTATTGTTAATGAGAAAGTTGTGACAGGAGAATATCATGGTCGTTCAATTAAATTTGGTATAATATCAAGTTTTGATATGACTTATGATATGAGTTCTGAATAGAAATAAGTTATGAGGGACTTATATGTGGTTTATCTTTAAAAAAAATAGAAAGGCTTGATTTGATGACTTTTATCAGGTGAGAAATTTCGAGGATGAAATTTCCTAAGGGGGGAGAGTTGTAACAACCCAATTTTTAGTGGTGTCGAAAATAGTGGTTTGAGGCCACCAAATTCGACAAGTAAGTTTGTAAATATTATTATTTAATATTTATGAGTTAAATATGGTTTTAAAAAAGTTTTTGAATTAGTAATTTGTGTTTTATAATGATTTATTCGGTTAAGTGGTTCTAGAAAATGATGTATCGAGACCTCATTTTTATAAACTGATACGTAAATATTTTTATAAATATTTACGGAGTGTCAATAAGGTAGTATTAAAGTTTCATTGAAAAATTTTATCGTTTTGGTAGTAAATTAATTAAAAGGGATTAAATTGAAAAAAGGTGTAAAACTTGCTAATTATAATAATAAAGTGACTAAATGTGTAACACCCCAAACCCGGACTAGACGTTATGGCCGTATCTGGTGCGTCACATTGAAGTGTCTCTCAAGATTTAGACTTGTTGATAAAACTCGTTTCTTAAGTTTGGAAACCTCTTTACTAATGTTTATCGGAACATTTAACCAAATGTTTGCCTTATTAACTGCTATTATTATATTAATTTGATTTAGAATGCGGAAGCATTTGAAATCTCTAACGTTTAAAACTCGTGTATTTGAAAACGGTAATTATTTTAAAATTCATTATCTCCTAATCTAGCAGTTTAAAATATTCATCATCTCCTAATTTAGCAGTTTGAAATATTCAAGGAAAAAGCCATTTAAAAATTTAAACCAACTTAAAGGTTTTATTACAAAAAAAAAACCTAATATATAAACTAAGTTAAAATAAAAGCGAATGTAACAACAGCAGTAGTGTGGCCACCTCTGAGTCCTTCGCAACACCAAATCATCTAAGGCTGAGGATTACCTGCACAGTTAAAAGGAGAGTGTGAGTTTACGAAAACTCAGTGTGTAATCCTCTACCAAACAGTCAGCATACAATATACAGTAACAGTCTAGGCCTGAGCCCTATTCAGTAGCAGTATAGTGTGGGCCTTAGCCTATTACAGTAACAGTGTGTGGACCTTAGCCCAATACAGTAACAGTGTGGGCCTTAGCCTAATACAGTAACAGTGCAATGCAGTAATGCAACAGATCCTAATCCAGCCAACACACCACTCTGTACCACCAACACACCATGTGGGGATAAAATCGACCCACCCAGCCAACACACCAATATCATAGCAAAGCTGCCAGTAATAGAATCGCAGCAAAGCTGCCAGTAACAATATATGTGGCAAAGCCACCAGTAGGTCCATAGTCGTCTTGGGCGACCCGTGTGACCTTATCAGTAAAGTTAACTTCCTCCAACTATAACAACCCAACCCCATGCAATATGTCATGACATAATATCATACGTGTATGCAAAATGTCATGCTCAATTATAGTCATACATATCATAAGGCCATAACAGTCATTTCATCTCCTAGGGGTATAAAAGTTATTTTACCCTATGAGGGTATTTTAGTCATTTTACCCTTTCAGGGTATTTTAGTCATTTTACCCTTCAAGGGTATTTTGATCATTTTACCCTTCGAGGGTATTTAATCATTTTACCCTTCAGGGGTATTTTAGTCATTTTACCCTATGAGGGTATTTCAGTCATTTTACCCTTCGAGGGTATTTCGATTATTTTACCCTTTTGGGGTATTTTAGTCATTTTATCGTTCGGGGGTATTTCGATCATTTTACCCTTCGAGGGTATTTCGATCATTTTACCCTTTGGCAATATTTTAGTCATTTTACCCTATGAGGGTATTTCAGTCATTTTACCTTTCACGAGTATTTCGATCATTTTACCCTGTGGGGGGAATTCGATCATTTTACTCGGTGGGGGTAATTCGGTCATTTTACCCTGTGTGGGAATTCAGTCATTTTACCCTATGGGGGTATTTTAGTTATTTTACCCTATGGGGGTATTCCAGTCATTTTACCCCATGAGGGTATTTCACTTATTTTATCCTATGGGGGTATTTCAGTCATTTTACCCTATAGGGTTATTTCGGTCATATTATTCTATAGGGGTATTTTAGTCATTCTACCCTATGGGGGTATTTTGGCCATTCTACCCTATGGGGGTATTTCGGCCATTCTACCCTATAGGGGTATTTCAGTCATTCTACCCTGAGGGTATTTCGGTCATTTTATCCTATGGGGGTATTTCGATCATTTACCCTATGAGGATATTTCGATGCAGATATCAACCTCTCGAAAGGTCCGCAGCTGCCTCGAGCGACTTAGGTAGCCTAAATGGTCATAACACTAAAAATGGGACTAAGGCCCATTACTCGGCCCAAGTGGGCCCACACTCTTGTACGGCCTCGTTCATCCCAAAATTTGCCACGACTATGAGATCTACTTAGCTCCGTCCAATATTTGCCACAAATCGTGAATTTCATCCGTGTAGGACCCACAAGCCCAATAAGCCCACACGGCCCATTTCGGCCCAACGTGGCACATTACGGCCTAAGCCCATGGAAATGCTCATGGAGGCCTCTACAGTTTATCACCCATGGTTCATAGGTTTGGCTTACCACACGAGCGATCGCATGCTCGTTTGGTCTCAAACGCCGTATTTTAGCTTTTCGGCTTTTGCCGTTCTACAGTTACAGTGGAGTGGTTACACACCTGATGCGATTTGCAGATTCCCTTTGTTCCGAACATTCTTATTTCGAAAATCAATGATCATCGCACCCTTGGTTCCCAAACAATGGTGCCAATCAACCTCGACCACCACCAGTTAGGAATGGAAGCAATACAGGTTGGAGAAAGCAATGAAAACCTTGAAAACCTCGCCGATCTCTCATCGAGAACAAGGAACAATTGAGATGATATATAGCTCTCCACAACAACAACCTCCCCAAATCCCAATATTCTCTTCTCAAATCTCTCAAAATATCCCTCCTCAATTCTCTATATGACCAGTTCAAACTCCATTTAGCAGTATTTCAATCCAACTCCACTACCTACATAGCTCAAGCAGCAAAATATATACTCTATTGCACAACTTAAGACTTGAACCTCAGACCTCACAATTACACAACACGCCACCTTACCACTAGACCACAAGCTATTTTTGTGTCATATTTTAACCATAATAATTTAAGAACCTACTATCTAGATCAAATGATTTTATTCACTTAAAATAAAAATTTTGCATAAGCAAAGGTTTGAAACATTGACTTCTCAGACACTTCCAAACACTTCTAAATCACTTAACCACTAAAACAGACATTCACTTATGTCACTTCCTTGCACAACTAAATATTTATGCAGTCTCCTAACTATTCTCTTGTTCAAAACCTATTTCTTCTAGGCCCAAAATTAGGGATGTTACAAAATGGCTTGATTAATAAATTAGGAGGGACTTGAGTGATAAATATGCCTAAATTAATGGATGAGGCGGCATATGAATAAAAAATGATAAAATAAAAAAGAAACAATGGCAAAATTACAATTATATTAAAATTAAATAAGACAAATTGAAATTTAAAGCATTCTAGGCTTTTCTTCTCCAGTTTCGGCTTTCAATAGACAAGGGGGAGAGCTCAAGTGGGTTTTAATATTTTTGCCTCATATCAAGATTGGGTGGTATATAGAGGAAAATAGAAAATTTCCAAAATGCCCCTAAATCTTGGTATTTCTGTAATTTAACTAGGTAAGTTCATGTAACTAAATTATGTATATTTATATGTTTGAATTGAATGTTGTATTTGCGAATTGTGTAAATGTCATATACTTGAAATTTACCACATATTCGCCAATATTTGATAAATAATAAGTCCCGATTGAATGAATGAATTTCGATGGATACAAGGTTCCCGTTATATGAATTATTAACTTGGTGTCTTGATCTATAGAAATCCCTAAATTATGTTAATATCCCTTTCTAATTGAAATCTGGGTTGATCAATTGAAATCTTTTTCTAATTAGAACCCCTATCGTCGCATTAACTCAATCAGTGGATTCCCCTATTAGATTTGACTCTAATCCAATAGATTTATGTCGTTCTTTTTCTAGGATTGCATGTAACTCCACTCAATTATGAAAGATCTACTCTTAAACAGAGACTTTTCCTCCACTAAATTAAGCACATTAAATATAACTTAATATCCCAGAAATATTAAAATAAGAAATAAACATACATAATTGAGAACAAGAATCAAGTATTTATCATGTAAATCAGAAATCAAATAATAGAATTCGTCATAGGTTTCATCTTCCCTAGGTATCTAGGGAATTAGTTCATAATTCTGAATAAAAACATCCCAAAGTTAGAATAACCACAAGACACAAAGAAACTCATAAAAACTTCAACAGAAATTAAAAGGAGATCTTCGATCTTGATGGAAATCTGCTTCAAAAGTGGCTCCAATGCGTTCTCTGAGTTGTTTTCTTGATATTCTCTGATGGCCCCTTTCTCTCTTCTTCTAATTGGTATTTATAGACTTTAGAATGCCCAGAAAGTCTAAAAATTGTGTTTTTTCACGCATTTGGGAAGCAAGGTGCGAAATCAACACAAGCTAGCACATGGGCGTGTGTCCAGCCCGTGTGGAAAGGCCTAGGCTGTGTGGCTCCTAAAAACTGCTTTATTTGTCCGATTTTGGCTCGTTTTCACCCTTTTCACTCCCAAATGCTCTTCTAAGTATAGAAACATGAATTTAAAGGATTAGGAGCATCAAATTCACTAATTTGCATCATTAATCATTGAAAAACGCATTAAAAATGTGATTAAAATATGCTACTTTTATAGCTTATGGCAACGCTCCGTAACTCTAATCCGGTGACAGATACGGGTTAAGGGTGTTACAAGGTTGTAGCTATCCATACCATTCTTATACCTATATGATCCATGAAGATGCTCGTATGAATATTCATGCCATTTATGATCATCATAATAACTCAAAAGGCTCGTCGAATCTCCATCGTCGAACTCAACTGCTCTTTGTAGTTGTATTGATCATCCAACCACCTATGTTCATTGTTATTAAACATGATTAAGCTTAATATTCAACAAGAGAAATTGAAATAAAAACACAAAAATGAAACACTATACAACAAAATAAAAAAGCACTATCTAGTTTCCTTGTCTTTCGACTAATATTGCCTCAAAAACAATTAAATTAACTACACATTTGTAACACCCCTAAACCGTATCCGTCGCCAAAACAGGATTACGAAGCATTACCAGAATAAATAGATCAAATATAGAAATTTCATATTATTTAACATTCATACCATATATTATTCAAATAGTCCTTTATATGAGTCCTCTAGACCCAATACATGTATTAGAAACGAGTCGGGACTAAATCGGGTACTCAAAAAATTTTTCACGAAATTTCAAAATTTTTCCTAGGTGCAAGGAACACACGCCCGTGTGGTCAGGCCATGTGACTCACACGACCAAGAGACATGCCCGTGTGTCACACACGGCCAAGACACGGCCAAGACACACGCCCATGTGCTTGGCCATGTGTCACACACGGCTGAGACACACGCCCGTGTCTCTACTTGTGTGGACAAAATAAGGTCATTTTCAAGCCTTATTTCTCACCCAATTTTGCCTTGCACCTGCATTAAAATTTCATCACATTCCTAAGCCAATTCAAAACATTTAAACGATGCCAAATCCAAGTCTTATGCATTATATATTACTTCATATAACCAAGTATACAAACTTACCAAAACAACCATACATACATATAGGCATATTCTACCAAATTTATACTATTTCAAACCAATCCTCAACATGCCTATATGATTTTCATTATTTATCCATTTCAAATCCATTTCAAACACACATTAACATATAAGACCATTTTTACATATCAAAACATACCATTTACAAGCCATACCAATGTCTAATCTTAACTAAACACATATATGCCATCATTTGATCAACTTTAGCCTATACATGCCATTATTACCTAAGATTTAATTTACTTTTTATACCAAAACGAGCTGATGGATAGTGTGAGGTGTCTCCGCCAAGCTTCCAACACAACGAGCCTTCGAAGTACTATAAAATAGAGAAAATAAAACAGAGTAAGCATTTATTGCTTAGTAAGTTCGTATAACAGGAATTTAACTTACCAATTAATTCATATTTAAATAAGCAAATAAATATGCTCAAACCAATTTGGCCAATTCCCTAGCAGATATCCTCATCAAGTATGTTAGTCATGTAATGTGCACAAATACCAAGAAACACACATAAGCTCATCAATATTCGATTTCCTCATACATGAAATTATCAATTCAAGTGTCCATGAACATGTACTTATCATATCTTTATGTTTCAAATATTTCTCATAATAATTCATCTCGAATTCATATAATCTCATATCAGAACTTTACTTGTTGAATCATTTAAAATATCGATGGATACAAGGATAGTACACATGAAGTGTACAAATCTGTAAACTGTCAATTCATATTCGGGAGTGCTCATTAGAGCACATACTCAGGAAGCCCTCTCTCGAGCCAAGTAACAAGAAGCTCTTGTGAGCCATATAACAGGAAGCTTATCTGGACTGTATAACAGGAAGCTCATGAGAGCCATAATCAGGAAGCTCATGCAAGTTATTAACGGATAACTCCGAAGAGTTATTAACAAGAAGCTCTGGATAGCCATACATCGGAAAGTTCAAGCGAGCCATAACGGGAAGCTCATAAAGACCCTTTCATCGAGAAGCTCACGAAGAGTCATATATTGGGAAGCTCTTAAGAGCTATGGTGCGTCTACAACACATGCATAATCACAACAAATCGGGATGCTCTGAAGAGCTATTAACGGGAAGCTTGCAAGAACCATGTAACGGGAAGCTTGAGAGGGCTTATAACAGGACGCTCTTTCGAGTTGTGGTGTGTTCGCAACATATGTAGGAGCACAACCAATCAGGAACCCTGTATCCAATCAAATTTCATATATTCAAACGAGACTTTATCCTTACCGATCATATGTGAATACTTTCATATACATGACAATAATACAAACACATACATACAATTCAATTAACACATATAAATTCTCAATTTAGTTACATGAACTTACCTTGACAATGTTCGTGAACTTGTATGCTACTAATCCGTTACTTTTTCTTTACCTCGATCTAATTCCGTATTTGATCTATCCGAACCTATACGATTAAATATAGCTCAATTTAATACAATTCCTATTCAATTTAATCCAATTCACATCTTAGACAAAATTACCATTTTGCCCCTATACTTTTGATAAATTACGATTTCATTCCTAGGCTCGGAAAATTAAATTCATGCAATTTAATCCTTACTCCAAGCCTAGCCAATTTTTACATATAACATTTACAACCCATGTGCTTCAAAAAATTCAAAATTTTTCTATGACTTTTCCATCTTTACAATTTAGTCCCTAAATCATAATTTCATCAAAATTCACTTTACAAAAGTTATTTATTTATCAACAACCTTTCATTTTCTACCATAAATTTCATAATTCATCTATATTCATCCATGTAAAAACCCTAATACCTTGATAACTTTACAAATTAATCCCTGAGATAGCTAAATTAAGCTATTACAATCTCGGAAATATAAAAATTACTAAAAACAAGACTAGGATTCATACCTAATTAAGCCAAAATAGCTTGCTTGAACTCTCTATCCATAACTAGGGTTTCCATGTCTTTAATTTTAGGGAAGATGATAAAATGATGATATTTTATGTTATTTTATTATTTAACATCTTTTCATCTTTTTCTTTCCATTTTAGTCATTTTCTTTATTTAATTTTCCATGGATGAATCATCATACTTATCTACTAACTCCTCTTAATGGTCTAATTACCATATAAGGACCTCAAATTTTGAATTCCATAGTTATTTGATCTTTTTAGCTACTAGAATTCAAGTTTTGCATTTTATGCAATTTGGTCCTTTTATCAATTAATCATGTAATCGATAAAATTTTCCTAAAAATTTTTTATACGATATTTCTATCATACGATAAACCATAAATTAATTTTAAAATAATTTTTTTACAGACTCGAATTTGTGGTCCTGAAATCACTGTTCTGATTTCACTGAAAATGGGCTATTACAACATTTACACTACTACAATCCCCGGCAGCGATGCCAACAACTTGACGTGCCTCGGCGTACATTCATCGAGGCTGAGAATCAACACTATTATACTTAAATATCTAGCGAATTTACTGAAAGTGTGAAAGGTCAATTGTAATATTTATAGTGTTATAATGGAACAACCGAGTATTCCAATGATCAAACCTAAGGGATTGACAAATTGGTAAATGTGTTTATCAAGTTAAATACTAGTTAAACAATTACTAATCTAATCGAGTCAGAAATTATTAGTGCAAATTCCAAATAAATTTTTTATAAACTAAATTTAAAATTTCAATTAAACAAACTAATCTAATTTTCTTCCTAGTTGCTTTAGATAATGAAAATGATAAAACGATAGTCGATTGATTCGTTAATTGCTAACTAAGCTAATAAACCTATACTGATTACATTGGTTGTCACTCTTAGCTAAGATTCTTCTGTGAGTCTCATCCTACACTAAAATATATTACCTAGGTTCTCTTCTCGGTCTCTGATAAATGCCAAAAGTAACATATTTTAGCCTTATTCTTAATGTATTTTTGGATGACTATTCAATTTGAAATGGTGAATTTTATGCTCCTAATCATTTAAATTCATGCTTCTATACTTAAGAGAGCATTTGGGAGCAAAAGGAGAAAAAATCAGAAAATTAGAGCAAGTTTCAAGACCCACATGGGTTGGACATACGATCGTGTGAGCCACACGGTCTGGCACATACACGTGCTACCACATGGCCATGTGCTAGACTGTGTGGAAATCGCGAATCGCACTGAAAACCTGTGGGAAAACACATTTTTTATATTTTTTGGGCATTTTAAGACCTACATATGACAAAGATAAAAAGAGAGGAGAGAGACGTTAAAGAATACTGAAGAAAATAACTCAAAAAATACCATTGAAGCTGAATTTGAAGCAGATTTCCATCAAAATTGAAGATCTCCTTTTGATTTCTTTAAAGTTTATTATGAGTTTCTTAGTTTCTTGTGGTTATATTGTCTTTGGTATGTTTTTACTTGCTATTATGAATTAATATTCTAAATACCTAGGGAGGCGAACCATAAGATGAATTATGTTATTTGATTTCTATTTTTATGCATTAAATACTTGGATCTTGTTCTCAATTATGTATGCTTATTTCTTAGTTTGACATTTCTAGACTATTAATCCATATTTGATGTACTTAAACCAGAGGAGGAATAAACCCTATTTAAGGGTAGATCTAGCATAATTGAGTGGAGTTGCATGCAATCCTAGAAATAGGACGACATAAATCTACCGGATTAGAGTAAAATCTAATAGGGGGATCCATAGATCGAGTTAATGAGATAATAGGGGTTTTAATTAGAAAGAAATTTCAATTAATCAACCTAGAGTCAGTTGCTCTTAGTTTTGAAGAGAGATATTATCATAATTTAGGGATTTCTACGTATCAAGATGCTAAGTGAAGAAATTGCATAATTTAGATTGATAATGACAGATGAAGTCTAAGTGGATTCTTTCTTGGGTATTGTATCGCTTCTTAGTTATTTACTCGATTATTTTCTTGATTTGTTCTTTTTCGTATTCTTAGTTAATTTTAGTTTTAATCAATCACTCCAATTTATCAGTTAAATAATAGAAATATGATAATTACTAGTACTTTTAGTCTTCATGGGAATGATACCGGTGGTCACCGTAGCTATACTATTAATTGATAGGTGCACTTGCCTTTGTCGAATTTTTAGTTGGTTTACGACTGCAATCAAGTTTTTGTCGTCGTTTTTGGGGGCTGAAATATTAGGAAAATTTTATTTCTATTAATTTAGTTATTTTCTATTTTTATTTTAGTATTTTTGTTTTTAATTTAATTTTTATATTCTAATTTTTTTTCATTTGTTTACTTCTGGCATGTTCTTTTGGTTTATGACTAGAGGAAACCCGTTGGATCTATTAATTTTGACAGTGAGATTGAAAAGACTGCACGCAAAAATAGTAGAGAGGTTAGAGAAGGAAGGCAAAGTTAACAGAATATAGTAGACCATCAAGAGGAAAATGATATTACTGTGGAAATGGGTGATAATAAAAATAATCAATACCTTCCTACAACTCACTCCTTAAACTATGTATGATTATGCTAAGCCCACTCTAATTGGGGCTGAATCGAGTATCGTGAGACCAACTATTGCTGCAAACAATTTGAAACTGAAGCTGAACACAATTTAGATGGTACAATAGTATGTTCAGTTTGATGGTTTATAATATGAAGATCCGAATACTCATTTGGCTAACTTTCTAGATATTTGCGACACTTTCAAGATTAATGGCGCTATTGATAATGCCATACGCTTATGGTTGTTCCCATTCTCTTTGAGGAGCAAGGCAAAATAGTGGTTGACTTCATTGCCACGAGGTTCTATCACGACTTTGGATCAGATGAACGAGAAGTTTTTGTTGAAGTACTTCCTGCCAACTAAAATAGCTAAGGTGAGGAACGACATCTCTTCTTTTGCTCAAATTTATTTGGAGACATTATATGATACATGGGAGAGATATAAGGATCTGTTGAGAAAGTGTCATCATCATGGGTTACCTTTGTGGTTACAAGTTCAAACCTTCTACAACAGTTTGAACCCTTCGACTAGGCAACTAATTGATGCAGTAGCTAGTGGAATACTGAATAATAAAACACCCGAGGCAGCTCAAGAGTTTATTGAGGAGATGGCACTGCATAACTATCAGTGGCAGGTCATGAGAATAAAACGGATTAAAGCAGGTGGTGTTTTAAATATTGATGCAGTTTCAATGCTAGCAAATCAGGTGAATCCGGTAGTGTAATGTGATGCAAATGGAGTGGAGATGATCAATCCAGAATGTTTACCCTTCGGTTCTAACATGGAGCATGAGAAAGTTAGCTTTATGGATAACAATTCTAGACTTCAAAATAACCTCTATAGTAATAACTATAATGCAGGTTGGAGGAACCATCAAAATTTCCCTTGCGGTGGTCAAGGAAATCAAAGGTCACAACCCCCCGGGTTGTCAGCAACCTTATCAGTAAGAGAAGAAACAGAACCTAAAGGAGATGTTGGCTAAATTTATTTCGGTGTTAGAAACTCGATTTTAGAACATCGAGACAACTTTGGAAAATCAGCAAACATCGACTGAAGGGCATGAAAATTAGATTGGACAACTTACCAAACTTGTTTCGGAAAGACTGCAAGGTAGCTTACCTAGAAACACTAAAACTAACCCAATCGTGTAACACCCATAACCTATATCCGTCACCTGAACATCGCTATGGAGCAGTACCCAAATTCACAGATCAAATACACACATTTTCATATCATTTAACATTCATATCAGAAACCAATCATAATCACTCATATTGTCCCTTATATGATCTCTCAAGTCCTAAAATTCACATTAGAAACAAGTCTGGACTAAACCGAGTACTCAGAAAACTTTTTGGAAATCATCAAAATTTTTCCAAGGTGCAAGGGACACACACCCATAATGCCAAGCTATATGTCTCACATGGTTAAGTGACACGCTTGTGTATCAGGATGTGTGGGCATTCGAATTAAGGACACACGGCCACGTCCAAGCCCGTGTCCAAATTGAGGAGCTCACTGACTTAGGTAACACAGCCAAGCCACACGCTCGTGTGCTAGGCCGTGTGATTATTTTGAGCATTCTGTTTTAAAATTTTAAAGATGCAAGGGACACACGGCTAAACCACACGCCCATGTGCTAGGCCGTGTATCACACACTACTGAGGCACATGCCCGTGTCTCTGCCCATGTGGACAAAGATTGGCCATTTTCAAGCCATATTTCTCACCCAAATTTAGTATCAACCTAGACACAGCAATTTGCACAATCACAAGTCACAACAAGACCTTTAATTCAAGCCAAACTCAAGTGTTATATTTAACAAATCATGACATATATCCAAGTATTAAAACTTACCAAAAGAACCAAATATACATATAGGCATACTTGTATCAAATATTAACATACCTATAAAATTACTATCAGGCAACCATACCAAACACTCACATCAAGCATGGAATAGCCTCTTATACACATCAAAACATGTTCATCACAAGCCATCTCAATGGCTAGTTCCAACCAAAACATTTCCATGCCAACATTGGCTAATTAACCTATACATGCCGTTATAACCAAAATTAATTTACTATTTATACCAAAATGAGCTGATGGATAGTGTGAAATATCTCCGCCTAGCTTCCAACCCAACGAGCTTCTGAATTACTATAAAATAGGGAAAATAAAACAGAGTAAGCTTTAAAGCTTAGTAAGTTCGTATAACATGAAATTTAACTTACCATTTAATTCACATTTACGGTAAGCAAACTAAACATGCTCCAATCAAATTTGGCCAAATGCCTAAAGACATATCCTCATCAAGCATGTTAGTCATGTAATTCATATATAACTCATAATCACAAATATACATAATCATCAGGCAAGTTTCATACACATGTATTTTTCATGTCATTTTTCAACAAGTCAAGTAACATCATTTTCATGTATTTTAGGCATATACGGAAAATAATTCATTTCATACTCATATAGTTTCATATTAGAATTTTTCCCATTGAATCATCTAAAATATCGATGGATACACGGGTAATACACACTAAGTGTACAAAACTGTAATTCGTCAATTCATATAATATCCGTCAATTAATATTCAGGAATCCTCATGTGAGCATATAAACGGGTAGCTCTTTCGAGCTATAACGGGAAGATCATAAGAGCCAAAATCGAGAAGCTCATTGGAGCCAATATTGGGAAGCTCCAAAGAGCTATTAATCGGGAAGCTCATGAGAGAGCCTTTTTATCGGAATGCTCCAGAAAGCCATTAATCTGGAAGCTCATACGAGCCATACACGGGAAGCTCAAGAGAGTCATTAATCAGGAAGCTTGTGAGAGCCATATAACGGGATGCTCATAAGAGCTAAATAATGGGACGCTCTTGCGAGCTGTGGTGTGTCCGCAACACATGCAGGGCCACGACCAATCAGCAACCCTTAATGACAATGTCATTTGTATCCATCGAATTTCCAGTGTTCAAACGGGACTTAGCACTTGTCAGATATTATCAGATATGTGATCCATTCTTGTACATGACAATTTTATACATTTCACATATATAAGATTCAATTCAAACACATAAATATACAATTTAATTACACGAACTTACCTTGTCAAATGTTTGTAGACTTGTAAGCTACTAGTCCAATACTTTTTCTTTTCCTCGTTCTAACTCCGTATTTGGTCTATCCGGATTTATATGAATGAATTTAACTCAATTTAATGCAATTCATACTCAATTCAACTCAATACATACCTTTGGCAAAATTTCTAATTTCCCCTATACTTTTAACTAATTACAATTTTGTTCCTACACTTGGAGAATGAAATTCATACAATTTAATCCTTGTTCCAAGCCTAGTCCTTAAATCGCAATTTAATCAAAATTCCTTAACAAAATACTTTTAAATACCCATCAACATCTCAAATTCATCATTTAATAACTAAAATCATATAAAATCATCAATGGAAACTTCCAAAATTTTCAAGAAAATCAAAAATTAAAGATTTAGTTGGATCTAATTGTAACAATATCAAAAACATAAAAATTTCAAGAAATGGGTAAGAATTGAACTCACATGAAGCAAAAATTCAAGAACCAGCTTAAGCTCTCTTTTATGCCTATTTTTGAACCGAAATTGATGATGATAATGTCTAGAAACCTTTAATTTCAATTTGTTTTAGTTTTAATTTCATTTGGTTTTATTTTATTATTTTTCCATGTTTTGCCACCTTATCCATCTACTTTAGGCATATTTATGCCTTAAGTCCTCCCTTATTTATTAGTTAAGCTATTTAGTCATTTAATTATCATAATTAGCAAGTTTTGCACCTTTTTCAATTTATTCCTTTTTAACAAATTAGAAATGTAATCGGTAAAATTTCTTAATGAGATTTTCATACGACATTCCTGTCATAACATAGACCGCAAAATAATATTAAAATAAATTTTATTTCGACCTCGAATTTGTGGTCCCGAAAGCATTGTTCCAATTTCACTAAAAACGAGCTGTTACAACTCTCTCCCCTTAAAAAAATTTTGTCATTGAAAATCTTACGAGTAAAGAGATTCGGACATTGCTTCCTCATAGTTTCTTCAGGTTCCCAAGTAGCTTATTCTATACCGTGTCGCTTCCAGAGAAATTTTACTAAAGCTACATTTTTATTTCTTAGTTCTTTCACTTCACGTGCTAGAATTCTAATTGGTTCCTTACTTTATGTCATGTCAGGCTGAATCTTGACCTCTATCAGAGAGATAACATGTGAAGGATCTGACTGATATCGTTGTTACATAGACACATGAAAAACATTGTGAATTTTTTCAAGTTCTAGCGGTAAAGCTAATCGGTACGCAATAGGTTTGATTATTTCAATAATCTCATACGGCCCGATAAATCGTGGACTCAGTTTTCTTTTACGGCCAAACTGAATAACTTTCTTCCAAGGTGAAACTTTCAGAAATACTTTATCACCAACTTGAAATTCTATCTCTTTATGTTTAAGATCTGCATAGCATTTCTGGCGATCAGAAGCTGTTTTTAAGCTGTCTTGGATCACTTTCACTTTTTCTTCAGTCTCACGGATCAAATCAACCCCATGTATCTTTTTCTCACTGAGTTTAGTCCAATACAATGGAGTTCTACGTTAACAACCATACAGAGGCTCATACGGTTCATTTTGATGCTTGACTGAAAACTGTTATTATATGCGAATTTGACTAACGACAAATATTTCTCCCAATTGCCTTCGAATTCTAATACACAACACCGAAGCATACCTTGAAGAATTTGAATCACACGTTCAGATTGATCATCAGTTTGAGGGTGAAATACGGTACTAAAATGCAATTGCGTACCCAGAGCCTTTTGTAACTTGTTCCAAAATCGGGATGTGAACTGTGGATTTCTATCTGAAATAGTAGAGACTGGCACTCCATGCAGCCTAAGAATCTCATAAACATATAATATTTCTACTTTATCCAGGGACAAATCCATACATATCGGAAAAAATGTGTAGACTTCGTCAAATAGTCGACAATTACCCAAATGACATCTTTCTTTTTCGGAGATTAGGGTAATCCCGATACAAAATACATTGTAATTCTATCCCATTTCTATTCCAGTATCGTAACTGGCTGTAGCAATCCTAAAGGTACTTAATGTTCAACTTTAACTTGCTGATGTATCAAACATCTAGATACGAACTAAAAAATATCAGGTTTCATTCCCAGCCACCAGTACATTTGTTTCAAATTAATGTACATTTTATTACTTCCCGGATGAACAAACATAGTACTATTATGAGCTTCGTTCAAAATTTTTTGTACAAGCTCCAAATTTTCGGTACACAAACTCTGCCTCTAAATAACATGCAATCATCGGGTCCTATTTCAAATTCCGAATCAAAAGTCGATTCACATTGTACCCGTTTAGCTTACAACTCATTATCACTTTTTTGTGCTTTGCAGATCTGCTGCAAAAACATCAGTTTAGCTTTTAGCTCAGCTAAGATTGAACCATCATAAGACAATAACAATCGGTATTCATAGCTCACAAGACAAACAGAGACTTTCTACTCAGAGCATCTGCAACCACATTTGCTGTTCCCGAATGATAGTCGATAATCAAATTAAAATGTTTCAACAGTTCAAGCCATCTACGCTGTCTTAAATTTAAATCTTTCTACGACATAAAATATTTTAAGCTTTTCTGATCGGTGAATTTATGACACTTTTCACCGAAAAAATAGTGTCGCCAAATTTTCAGTGCAAACACAATAGCTGCAAATTCTCAATCATGTATCGGGTAATTCTTCTCATCTGGCTTTAGCTGTCTAGAACCATAGGCTATTACTTTACCTTCTTGCATCAAAAAACAACCTAAACCATTCAATGAGGCATCACTGTAAATCACAAATTCCTTAGCCGATTCAGGTTGAATCAAAACTAGTGTTTTAGTCAACAGGGCTTTCAACTGGTCAAAACTTTGCTGACATTTATCAGACTATTTGAATTTCACATCTTTCGATAATAGCCGTGTCATCAGTGAAGCTATCATGCAGAACCCTTTTACAAATATACGATAATAACCAGCTAATCCTAGAAAACTTCTGACTTCAGATACATTTTTCGGTGGTTTCCAGTTAACAATAGCTGATATTCTATTCGGATCAACTCTAATACCTTCTCCTGATACTATGTGTCCCAAAAAACCAACTCTCCAAAGCCAAAATTCACATTTGCAATTTAGCATACAGTTGTTTATCTCTCAGAGTTTGCAAAAAAATTCTCAAATGCTCGGCATGCTTAGTCTAATCTCTGGAATATACCAGGTATCATAAATAAATACCACCACAAATCTATCCAGATACAATCTAAAAATTCTATTCATTAAATCCATAAATATTATAGCTGCATTAGTTAAACCAAATGGCATCACAATGAATTCATAATGTCTGTACCTGGTTCTGAAGGCTATTTTTGACACATCTGAGCCTTTCACCCGTAATTGATAATAACCAGAACGAAGAACAATCTTCAAAAACACTGTGACACCTTACAACTGATCGAACAAATCATGAATGCGGGGTACTGGATACTTATTCTTAATTGTGACTTTGTTGAGTTGTCAGTAATTAATTTATAATCTCAACGATCCATCCTTTTTCTTAACAAACAGAACTGGTGCACCCCAAGGTGAAGAACTAGGTCGAGTAAAACCCCTGTTAGTCAGTTCTTACAACTATGCTTTCAATTCTTTTAACTTTGTAGGAGCCATTCTGTATGGTGCTACCGATATCGGTGTTGTCCCCGGAACAAGATCTATAGTAAATTCAACCTCAGACCGGCGATAAACTTATTAACTCCTGTAGAAACACATCAGGATATTCACAGACCACTGGCACTAATTTAATCTTTGATTTAGACACTTTTGCATCCAACACATAAGCAAGGTAAGCATCATAACATTTTCTGACATATTTCTGTGTTGATATGGCTAATATTACATTAGACAATCCATCCCCTTTATTTGATTCAATACAGAGCATTTCATCATTCTGATAATTCAACACAATATGCTCCTATTTACAATTTACCACGGCATCATGCTGAGTAAACCAATCCATACCCAGAATGACACCAAATTCATCAAATGGTAATAACATCAAATTAGCCGGGAAACAATAACCCCGTATCATTAACGAACAAATTTTGCAAATTTTATCAACCATCACATACTGCCCAGGGGGTTAGATACTTTATCCATGAATTCAGTGGACTTAACAAGTAAATTTTTATTAAACACTAAATTTGTGCAAATATATGAATTAGTTGAACCAGGATCAATTAAAGCAGTTATAGTAGTATCAATAAGAGAGAAAGTACCAATAATAACATCTGGTGTAAAGGCATCCTCGCGTGCACGAATAGCATAAGTTCTACCTCTTGTAGTGGGGTTGCTCGGCCTTGAAGTTTGAACGATACCTTTTTCAGGTTTCTCTGGGTAGTTTCTCAGATAGTGGTCAAAGGAACTACATCTAAAAAAAGCTCTGTTTTTTATACGACACTCTCCAAAATGCAATTTATTACAACACTTGCATCTGGGTTTGGTGTTTCTAACACTACCCGCACTCGCTACAGATGTAGCTTGGGTTCTTGCATTGGAGCTTTGAATACTTTTATCTCTCCTAGAGTACCCTGCAGAGGTGGCAGAACGGTCATGATATTTCTTTGATTTCTTTGATGTCGACTGATGTGAGTTTCTCGTAAATATTTTACTTAAAGTTCTGGCTTCCATCTCAGCTTGTCTTTTTTCTTTATTCAACTCTTCATCTTTATATGCTCGGTCAACCAGTACAACAAATTTTTTTAATTCAAGAATCCCAACTAACAATTTTATGTCTTCATTTAAACCCTTTTCAAACCGGTTACACATTGCGATTTCAGTTAGGATACATTCTATGACATATTTACTCAGTCAGACAAATTCCCGTTCATATTCAGATACTGTTATATGCCCCTGTTTAAGCTCCAAAAATTCTTTACGTTTTTTATCAGGGTATCTCTGGCTGATATACTTCTTCCGGAACCTAGTTTGGAAAAATTCCCAAGTGACCCTTTCCTTCGATACAATTGAAATTCGTGTGTTCCACCATTGGTAAGTCGAATATTTTAACAGATACACCGCATATTTAAGATATTCAGCCAGTGTTCAAGATAGTTCATCCAAAACTCTGATGGTGTTTTCCAACCTCAACTCAGCACTTTTGGGATCATCTTCGATTGTAGCTCTGAATTCTTTTGCCCCATACTTACAAATTTTATCAACAGAAGGCTTAACAGTTCTTATAAGTTTTGTACCTTGAGGCATATCAAGAACCAGTTGAGAAACAGGGGCGGTGGAGGTTGTTGTACAGCTGGGTTTGTTCTTACAAATTCTGTAAAACACTCATTCATCATTTGGAAGAAGGCTTATTTAGCCTCTTCTCCTCGGCCCTCAGATAAGGGCCTTCTACTACTCGAGGCTGCTCTTTGCGTAGAAGCTTGAGCAATGCTTTCAGCTTCTTCAAAATTAGCTCGGTTGGATGACATTGTTATATGAAAAACATGTTTTAAAATGGCCAAGAGATATCACACTATCACAAGTTATATAATGGCATGTATAGCTAGACTCGTGTATTCTATGTTAGTCCAAGAATCGACTAAATCATAGCTCTAATATCAATAAATGTAACACCCCTAACCAATATCTGTCACTCGAAAAGGGTTATGGAGCATTACAGGAATTCACAGATCAAATACAGACATTTTCATATCATTTAACATTCATATCAGAAACCAATCATAATCAATCATTTTTTCTTTTATATGAGCCATCGAGGCCTAAAATACAGATTGGAAACAAGTCGAGACCAAAGCAAGTACTTAGAAAATTTTTCAAAAATCATCAAAAATTTTCTAGAGTGCAGGGGACACACGCCCATGTGGCTAGGCCGTGTGGGCATTCGAATTAAGGACACATGGTCGTGTCCCAGCCCGTGTCCAAATTGGTGAGATCATTGACTTAGGTCACACAGCCAAGCCACACACACGTGTCCCAGGCTGTGTGATTATTTTGAGTATTTTGTGTGCTAGGCCATGTATCACACACGGCTGAGACACACGTCTGTGTCTCTGCCCGTGTAGACAAAAATAGGTCATTTTCAAGCCATATTTCTCACCCAAATTTAGTATCAACCTAGACACAACAATTTGCACAATCAAAGGTCACAACAAGACCTTTAATTCAAGCCAAACTCAAGTGTTATATTTAACATATCATGACATATATCCAAGTATTCAAACTTACCAAAAGACTCAAATACACATATAGGCATACTTGTATCAAATATTAACATACCTATAAAATATCATTCATCTCGTACTCATATAGTTTCATATCAGAATTTTGTCCGTTGAATCATTTAAAATATCGATGGATACACGGGTAATCACACTAAGTGTACAAAACTGTAATCTATCAATTCATATAATATTCATCAATTAATGTTCAGGAATGCTCATGTGAGCATATAAATGGGTAGCTCTTTCGAGTAATAACGGGAGGCTCATGTGAGTCATGTAACGGGAAGCTCATAAGAGCCAGAATCAGGAAGCTCATGCGAACCAATATGAGGAAGCTCCGAAGAGCCATTAATCTAGAAGCTCATGAGAGAGCCTTTTTATTGGGATGCTCCAAAAAGCCATTAATCTAGAAGCTCATAAGAGTCATACACGGGAAGCTCAAGAGATTCATTAATCGGGAAGCTCGTGAGAGCCATATAACGGGATTGTCATAAGAGCCAAGTAATGGGATGCTCTTGCGAGCTATGGTGTGTCTGCAACACATGCAGGGCCACAACCAATCGGGAACCCTTAATGACAATGTCATTCGTATCCGTTGAATTTCCAATGTTCAAATGGGACTTAGCAGTTCTTAGATATTATCTGATATGTGATCCATTCTTATACATGACAATTTTATACATTTCACATACATAACATTCAATTCAAACAAATAAATATACAATTTAATTACACGAACTTACCTCGACAAATCTTCGTAGACTTGTAAGCTACTAGTCTAATACTTTTTATTTTTCTCGTTCTAACTCCGTATTTGGTCTATCTGAACCTATATGAATGAATTTAACTATATTTAATACAATTCATACTCAATTCAACTCATTACATACTGTCGAAACCACTTTTTTGAAATTTGAAAAATGGGAATCGACTTTGAAAATGGAGTCGCCACCCATCTTTTATTAAGGTGTGACCGGTTCACCGTTAAAAATGATTTTGGTCTGCAAAATTTTGAGAAAATAAGTTCGAGAGTCGGTTACGTACGAGGAAGGGTTAGGATCCTCGTAACGCCCAAAATTGGTACCAAATTAATTGTTTTATGTCTTAGGGTAAAATTTTGAAAAGATTTTGAAAATACGATCCTTTTAAAGTAAACTTGAATGAACTAAATTGAATGATAAGACACACTCATTTCGAAGAAATAAATTGCCACACTCAGTGAGTTAGAGTGCAACAATTCAATTTTCGAAATTAGATTTGTTCCATTTTTTAAGAAGATCATGTGTTTTAATAAGGTTATTTGATTATTTAAGTCAATCGAGAAATCAGAATCCAGTAAGTTAGGGTTCAATTTATCGAAATTCTTGAACATCAAATATTGCCCTTATTTTAAAATCGAGATAACAAAATGTTGTATCCAGTAAGTTAGGATCCAATATTTTGAAATATTAAGAACTTTATTTTAACAATCATATGGTTTTAATAAAGTGATCACTTAAATTCATCGAGAAGAGTTGAAGCCCAGTAAGTTAGGGCATAATTCTCTTGAGAACTTATGAACACCAAGCTTATTTGGAATTAGGTTATATAACGATTATAGTGCTTTAATAAAATACAACTCTTACAAATGGAACCTGATTGAATAACAATACACATAATGTAAAAGATGAATAACAATCTAAACTTAAACTAGAAGCAATCAAATAAGTAATAGGAAAATACAAACATTGACTTTAACCATATTGTACAAACATCAATATTAATGGTTAAGTAACCTATAAATTAATAATCAATTGAAAAAAATAATAAAAAATAAAAAAATTCCAAGACAATGAGGGAAAAAAGACAATAATAATAAATAATATGAATATTTGATACAATTTGGTAATGAAACTAAAAACAAATAAAAGATTTGCATAAATTTTAATGAAAAATTTATATATAAAAAAATTAAAAAATAAAAAAATAAAAAAGTGAAATAAAAGTGAACAACTTAAAATTAATAACTACATTTTAATTTATATAAATAAAGCCTAGTGTAAACAATAGTATATACATAGTAATAATATATACAAAAGTTAAAATAAAATAAAATAAAATAAAATAAAATATCAAATTTAAAAGGAATAAGGTTTCCATACGTAAAAAATATATCATTTGAAATTAATAATATATTATTATATATATGCATACGTATACTAAAAAAATACTATATATAAATATTTATAAAAATATGAGATATTATTATTTAAAAATTTTTTTGAAGTTAATTATATATATACATACATGAACAAAAACAAAAAAAATATGTATAAATTATGTTAAGATAGTATCTAAAAACATATATAAAAATATTTATAAAATTAAGTAAAGAATACATAAAGTAATATTATATAATAAAAGAGTTTATGGTAAAATTTGAGAAAATTGATATATATAAAAATATAATAACAATAAATGAAATTAATAATAATAAAATGTTTAATTTAATGAAAAATGGATTTATTTTAAAATCAAACAAAAATTCCAAGGGTTGATTTGAATTAAATAAGCAAACATCTGTATTGAAAACCCCTGAATATCATAGGGACCATTATGGCAATTTAACGCAAAATCCTCTTTGGCTTAGGGATTGGAATCCTCAAAACGACACTGTTCTAAACTGTACTTAATCGAAATCTGAATCAAATATAATGTATAAATTAAAATAAATAAAACAATTGAATCAAAGTCATATAAAATCTAGAAGGACTTGCTGCATAAATAATCCATAAAGGCAAAACGCGCGGATCCCTCATTCGGGTCGGGTCACCGCGCGAATCTATGCCTGCAAACGACGCTGTTTCGAAGTCATGGCCCTAGCCTCAAACGACGACGTTCCCTTCCCCATCTAAAACACAAAACCCTAAGCCATCTGATATTTTCCCCTAATCGAAAAGAAAACCAAAAGAAAAAATGAACAAAACTCTCTACGCCGCTTCCTGAAAAATCGCACAAAGCGAGACCTCCGAACCCTCGCTCCAGCCCCGACTGGGACAGAGAGAATGAGGATTCGACCGCAAGGTATGTTTTTATAATTTCTCAACATCTTTCTATTATTTTTCATATGGTAAATCAAAAACAAGAACAGTAAAGAGAGAAGAAAATACATGCGAATCACCTCCTTGATTTTGAATATTTTTTGCTCTTTTATTTCAAAATCTTTATGTGTGCAAAAAGGGAAAAAGAGAGCCCTTTAAAAATTCGCAAATGGCTTTATATAGCCGGAAATAAAATAGAAATTTACAGGAAATTCTTTTCTAAATTTTTGCTATTTTTCCTCGCTATTCTCGTGTATCCTGTTGTTGTTGCTGCCTTTGTTGCTTTTGTTGCGTTGCAGGTATAGGTACAGAAGTCGTACGGAGGCCAGCTGGAGGCTCGTGGTGGCGCTACGTGCGTGAGGAGGCAGGCATTCGTGAGAGGAGCGAACGTCACGTGTGGAGGCTTGGCTGCGGCGCCTGTGCTAGAGCTGAATGCCTAGGGTTTCCTGATTTTGGTCTTTGGGGCTTAGGTGATTTGGGCTATTGTAATTGGGTTTAGTTTTTGTTGTAATTTGGCCGTGGAAATGGACACTATGGTTTTTATTTTATTTTATTTGGTTTATTAAAACGGGCCGGGCAAATATTGGGCCTTACACATACCTTTGGAAAAATTTCTATTTTGCCCCTATACTTTTAATTAATTACGATTTTATCCCTAGGCTCGGAAAATGAAATTCATACAATTTAATCATTTTCCAAGCCTAGCTGATTTTCATGCATCACAATACCTTCATAAAATTTAGAATTTTTCCATGAATTTTCCATCTTTTCAATTTAGTCCCTAAATCACAATTTAATCAAAATTCCTTAACAAAATGCTTTTAAATACCCATCAGCATCTCAAATTCATCATTTAACAACTAAAATCATAAAAACTCATCAATGTAAACTTCCAAAAATTTCAATAAAATCAAAAACTAAAGTAAGATTTAGTTGGACCTAATTGTAACAATATCAAAAACATAAAAATTTCAAGAAACGGGTAAGAATTGAACTCAGATGAAGCAAAAATTCAAGAACCAGTTTAAGCTCTCTTCTATGTCTATTTTTGAACTGAAATTGATGATGATAATGTCTAGACACATTTAATTTCAATTTGTTTTAGTTTTAATTTCAACTTATTTACAATTTTGCCATTAATTTGGTTTTATTTTATTATTTTCCCATGTTATGCCGCCTCATCCATCTACTTTAGGCATATTTATTCCTTAAGTCCTCCCTTATTTATTAGTTAAGCTATTTAGTCATTTAATTATCGTAATTGGCAAGTTTTGCACCTTTTTCAATTTAGTCTTTTTTAACAAATTAGACATGTAATCGGTAAAATTTCTTAACGAGATTTTCATACGACATTCCTGTCATAACATAGACCATAAAATAATATTAAAATAAATTTTCTTTCGACCTCAGATTTGTGGTACAGAAACTACTGTTTCGATTTTACTGAAAACGAGCTGTTATAAAAGGAGCAAATCGACACAATCACTGTTTGAAACGTGGAAGGGTTAGTCGAGCGTGAAAAGAAGTCGAAGCTAGAAGTTGTTGTAAAAAGTGATGAGGTTGAGGAAGGCGAGAAAGAGAATAAGCCGATAATTAAAGACTACAAACCACGAGTTCCATATCCGGCAACATTGAAGAGAGACCACATTAAAGAACAATATGGTAAATTTCTTGAACTCTTATAAAATTACACATTAACTTACTGTTTGTTGAAGCCCTTTCGCAGATGTCATAGTATGTAAATTTCTTAAAGGAGTTGTTAAAAAATAAAAGGGAGTTAGATGATTTGTCGACTATGGATCTTAATGTAGTTTGCTCAGCCATTCTCCAAAACAAACTACCCCCACAAACTTAAAGATCTAAGGATTGTTATTATTCCATGTCTCATTGATAGTTTAAATTTTGAAAGAGCTTTGGCTGATTTGGGGGCTAGTATAAATTCCATGCCTTATAAGATGTTCAAACAACTTGGTCTTGGGGAACCCAAACCCTCTAGGATAAGTGTACAATTAGCGGATAGATTAATTAGATATCCTAGGGGTATTATTGAGGATGTACTTCTGAAAGTCGATAAATTTATATTCCCTATTGATTTTTCTGTATTAGACAGGGATGAGGATATTGAGGTACCTATGATATTAGGTCAACCCTTTTTAGCACTGCTAAAACTGTTATTGATGTGGGTACTTGTGAACTTGTGCTTCGTGTAGGTGATGAAAAGAGTACTCTTCAAGCATGTGATTTTGTGAGAGTCCCTAGTAAGCAAGATGATACTAATTGTTCTATTAATGTTAGTAATCATGTGGCTCAATGTTTCTTGCAGGAAATTCCTCATGAAAACGTGTTTGAGCCATATTTTATTTAAAGTGGTAGAACTCGAAAGACGAGTGGAGCGAATGGTGCAGCTCAAAGAGCTAAATGAATGGCGACCGAAGGTTGATGTGCATGTGAAGAGAATGAACCAATTCACAGTTGGGGACAAATTACTGTTAGACAAATCGGATCCATGAAATTTTCCATACAACACAATTGTTTTTCCATACAATACAATTGAGGTAACACATTCTGAATTCCGCACGATCAAGGTAAACAATACTCGTCTCAAACCTTCTTTTGGTGGTAAAACTAGTAACGAGATAGTGGAGCTTCGGCTTCAAGATCTGCCGTAACCGTGAGTTTAAAAAGGGAAGTCGAGCTTAGACTATAAATAAACGCTTCTTGGGAGGCAACCCGAGTGTTTTTGTGTTATTTATTTATTTTACTTTCTTAAAATAATTGAAAATGAAAAAAAAACTTTGATTTATTATCATTTTTTTAAAATTTGAAAAAAAATTGATAAAAAAACTTCAAAATGAAATGGGTCACATGGCCTGGGTGATCCACACGGCCTCACACACAGGTGTGGAAGAAGCGAAGGGTGACCGCACACGGCCTGACACATGGAGATTGAGCTTAATTTTTTTTATTTTTCAATTGCCACATGGGCTAAGAGCATTTACAGGGTCTCTAGACATGGTCGTGTGGCCCTACATGGGCCAACTACACGACCGTGTCATCTATAAGCTAGGGTTTTGAATTTTTTTTATTTTTGTCTTCTTCTTCAACTAACCTTCGTCGCCATTACCCCTTCCCCATCCTTTCCTCTTTGCCATTGGTTTTCCATCGCCGTTCTGACCACCAACCATCACGCACCTCACCATCGTTTTTCTAGCTTCTCGTTGGTTGTCGTTCTTATTCTAAGCGTCGTCGGCAACTCCATTCACCAACCCTACTAAATCATTACCCCCATTCCAATCTATTTCATCCGCGCGTCCCCACACCAAAAGCCCTCATACGGCCGTTTCACGCATAACCCAAGTCGTCATTAACTCCTCCTTCCTTCCCCTCATCGTTCTTTTCTCCCCTGATCAACTCCCTTTGCGCTTTTTCTCCTCTATACCCCTTCAACCGTCATTCAAAACCCCAGATCTCCCATCACCGTTTGTTCCCATCACTGACTGTTGCGACTCCATCGCCATGCGCACCTGCCCTACGCCACCGTCGTTTACCCCACAGTTTGGCTCCACCCTTTACTTTGTATTTTATTATTATATTGGTTTGATTATTATTGTATTTGTTTTTGCTCACTATTCTTATTATTATTAGGTGTGTTTTATTTTTATTCTTACTATAATATTATTGTTCTTCTCTTGGTAGGTATTATTATTAATAGTATTATTATTACATTTGTTGTTAGTCTTTTGAATTAATTAGGTTTTAGTTTGGATTTGGTGGTCGTTGTGCATTGTATTGGACTATGACCATTGTGTTAATTCGTACATTTACTTCATTTTGTGCTAATTTTTGTTATTATATTGTATTTTAGGTACAAAATGCAAAACACACGAGGATTAGAGCAAGATGAGGCTACAAATCATATATCCTTGAAGTTGCAGTGGATTGGATTGAAACTAGAACAACAAATCATATCTCCTTCAAGTTGCAATGGAGCAAGATGAAACTATAACACTAAATCTTGTCTTCCTAAAGTTATAGTGAAGCAGATACAGTGAAGTAGAGTAACTAATGGATTAAAAGAGTGAGCTACTTGAAAAAGAGGAGAACCAAAGAAGTCGAGATTGGACAGGACCAGACAAAATTGGCATTTTTTAAAGTCTTTGCTCCATTCTCGTTACACGTCAATGAGCAAAGAGGGGTAGCTATACAGGCCTTTTATCCGACCCAATAAACAAAACAACAAAAAATAATAATAAGTCCATTTAGAAAAATATACTAGCCCAAATACATTACCCAATTTACCCTAAACCAATTTTTCTAACCTTAAAAACCCTAAAAGCCCAAGCCCAAAAACTTAAACTAATTAGAAAAAACCCTACCCGCCGCTGGTCCTAACCATATCAACGGACACGACACCCGAGGACTGTCCCTCCCTACTATCATTTCACCAAAATAGCAAGGCAAGGCCTCCCCATCGCCGTTGACATTGCCGCAAATGCCTGCAAAAGAAAAAAACAAAAGAAGATAAAAAGAAAAACAGAAGAAATAGCAAAAGAGAAAGAAATAACAAAAGAGAAAATAAAAACGAGTATTTTGTAATATTTTCTGGCTATAAAAGCCATAACGATCATGTGTATTTTTTGAACGTGCAATCAAATAGATTCAAGGAAAAGTAGAATACAAACAAAAAATTCTTAGAAGGTAGTTCATTTATCTTTTTATTTTCGGAGCAAATATATATAAAACAAAACAAATAAAAAGAAAGTTTTACCTGTTTGCACCATCGTCGGGGTTGGTAGAAACCGAAAGGTTTCATTTTTTCTTCTGATTTTAGTCTCTTTTTTTGGGTATTTTAACCCTTGATCTACTTCCAGGGCTTTGAAAGGATTCGAAAGGCTTCTTTTTTTTGGATTTTCGGCCACCGGAGGTGATGATCGCCATCGACGTTGACCGGTGGCCACGGCGAACGTGCAGTAGCCTTGTGGCCAGAGTGGGAGAGAATTTTGAGAGAAAAAAATAAGAGAGTTTTTCTAAAAAATAGGGTTTGAATTTTTTTTCTAATTTTTGTATTTATATAGGGCCCTATACGACTTCATTTTGGGCTTGACCTTCAAATGCCCAAAACGACATTGTTTTGTCGCTTAGGCCGACAACCCAACCCGAACTCCTTTAGATCAACGTGTTTTTGAAGGAATGGGTTATTTTTCATTTTGGGCCTTCTTCTTTTTAGCATTTTTTTAATAAGTCCTGTGCATTTTTATTTTATTTCATTTTTACCCTATTATTTTGATTCCTTTGCGATTTGGTCCTTTGACCAACTGTCAACCCAAGGGAATGACACGGATTGGATTAATTGCTCTCTAAGCCCCAAAATTTTATATTTCATTTTAATTTAATCCTTTAATTTTTGTTTCCTTATAATTTAGATGCTAAATTTTGTTATATTTTCAGTTTAGTCCTTTACTTCCCTTTTTCTTATTGATTTCACAATTTATGCTTTAAGTTCTGTTTAAATTTAAATTTAATCCCTCATTTATTTAATTCTCCCTCTTTATTTACTGTTTTTATTATTTTATCCCCTAAAATTTTATTAGGGTTTCGATTTAATCTTTTTATTTAATCTTGCCCTTTTTATTTATTTAATTTTTAGCATTTTTAATTCTTTATTTATATTTTATCCTTTAATTTACATAACTTGCATTTTTATCATTAAGTTTCTTAATCATCTCATTTTATTTTTTTATTTTTATTTTTTAATGTTGATGTTATTGTTAAGTGATTATTTTTGCTAACTAAAATTTTATTTTGTCATCCCTAATATTACACAACTATGATCATAGCATTATCATACTTTTTTTTTATTATTTTACCATTTTTTGACATTACTAATGTTCCACTTATTATTTTACTAGTATTGTCATTATTAAATAGTATTATTAATCGGCTAAAAATTAGTACAACTACCACTTGTTATTTGTTTGTTATCATTTTTTACCACGTAAGCTATTCTATACTATTTTTTTTCCATTTTCATATTATGCAACATGTTTACATATTCGTTTAATTTGTACCAACACTTGAATAATTTAATCGCATATTGCATTAAACATTATATTTACCCGATGTATAAAACAAGAATTTTTTAAAATCGAGGCAATGTTCTTTGTTTAAGAATTCGAGAAATAGTGCCCTAACTTACATGGTACGACTTTCTCCTTGAACCAAGATAAACCAACATCCTTTTAAAATTCAAAATATATAAGATATAGGTAATAATCAAATAATGAGAATCCTTATTTTCGAGGATTCGGTATATCGTGCCCTAACTTACAAGACATGATCTTTTTCTCAATTGACTCGAAATAAGAAGGCTCTTTCCATAAAATTCAATTTAGTTTGCAATCATGCAAAAAGGGGATCGTATCTTAAATTTTCTTTGAATTTTCAATTATCGACATTAAGACATCAAGTAATCAATTAGGTACCAATTTTGGGTGTTATGAGGGTGCTAACCTTTCCTTATGCGTAACCGACTCCTGAACCCATTTCCTGTATTTTTATAGACCGAAATTTATTGTTTTAATAAATCTAATATTTTATTAAAATGACCAAGTTTTGAGGTGATCCAAACAAACCTAAATAAAAAAGATTTGGTGGTGACTCCATCTTTATTTTATAAAATAAATATAAAATAAAAAGTCGATTTCCAAAAAGGTTTCAACAGATTGACGACTCCACTAGGGAAAATATAAGACAGTCAAGCTGCGAGTTGACTACTTTTTGGTCTTTTTGTCGAAAATTGATAATTTGGTTTAAATTGACGATCCCATGCTTGCATTTCATCCTTTATATTTTATTTTGGTGGTAAATAATGTCTCCATCATTTTGGGTTACATAATGATATATCTGCTTTATTGGTTTGAGTTTCTCTTGTTATATTTCCGCACATTGCATGGCATAATCTTTCCATTTTTCCCTTCTTAAGTGGGAGTGAGAAGTTATTCCTTCGTGAGGTCTTGAACGCCATATAGGATAGTGGATCACTTTTGGGATACATCTGTATCTATGTTTTCGTGAGGTCTTCACCTTCGTATAGTCATAGGGAAATGTATTCCCTTGAACCAAACTCGATACATATGAGCCTATAATGGGTGAGGATTGAGGAATCTGTTGGTTCAAGTACCTTTACTTTAGAACCAAACCGCATATAATGAGCCCTAAGAAGTTACCCTATGTAGAACCATACCAAACCTCTAGTGGTCACCCGAATAGATGTTCTATTTATTATTTCTTGCTTTGTATGAAATGTATCGACTTGTTTCATTTTGTGTTGGCTGTGATTGCATTGCATTCTCATCATAGAAAAGGGTGTTTATTCACATTCAGTTGCTAAATATAGAGCTTGTCATGGAAAAGGGATTTCTTGATAAAGTGGAAGACAATGCGGTCGTCCGAATATGGTCCAATAAGACACAATAAGAGAAGGGTGATAGCCTGATGGAGGGATATATGTCAGAACTATGGGATTTCACTCGCATCAGTGTAACTCAGAATAATCTCCAAGAGTTGAAAGAAATATGAGACCAATGGGATGACGAAACCAAGCAGTTATTCTACCGCGACTGTGGTGATTTGCCTTATTTACTCGATGTCAGACTGGTTAAGCATTTATTCCGAGCTCTTGTGCAGTATTAGAATCCCGCCTAGAGCTGTTTCACTTTTGAGAAGATAGACTTGGTGCCCACCGTAGAAGAGTACACAACTCTGCTCCATTATCTGAAGATCCAAGTCAACAAAGCTTATTCTAGAGCCGCCAACATCCTGACTTTCTTAAAGAGGCTAATGAGCATAACTAGAATGAGTGAGCAATGGGTCGGGGTCCGGATTAAACAACAGGGAGATAGTAAATGCATCCCTCAAAAAAGTTTACGGGATTTGATCTTGGCACATCTGGATACGAAGAAAAGAGTTGATGTCTTTGCCTTGAGTATTTATGGGTTGGTCATCTTCCCCAAATCATTAAGACACATAGATGATGCAGTTTTAGATCTGTTTGACCGGGTTGAAAAAAGGTCACCCCGTCCCGATAATTTTGGCTGAAACTTTCAGATCTTTAAATGTATGTTGAAGAGCAGGTGAAAGAATATTTATCGGGTGTGCACAACTCTTGTTAGCCTGGTTCCATAGCCACGTTTGGAAGGTAGAAAAGGTCTCTTATCAAGTGTTCTTCGAGAACTACTCTCCGTTGAAAGAATTTATGGCTACCCCAAAATGAGACAACATTTCTGAAGAAATGTGGATGGTAATTCTCCAGAATCTCCAAGATGAAGATGTTGAATAGAAGGTTCATTGGATGATCCGTGATGAAATTTTGTATCTATGTGGAGACTTCGACAGGGTCCCTCTACTCGGGATATGGGGAACTGTTGGATATGCCCCTTTACTTGTATTGAGGCAATATAGGTCGAGGCAGTTTATACCAGTGACGTAAGGGTTGGCTCAGTGTGAGTTTACATACAAAGGTGATAATTACAAAAGGAAGGTTCATGAAATATCGAACGCTTAGAACCAAACTCACAAAATGAAAAGATTTGTCACAAATCCTATGAACCCCGAATATGATTGATGGTGGGGTAAATGAATCAATGACAATATTCCTGCGTCAAGTCAAGAAAATACTCAGCCGATAGAAAAACACTTACAAGTGATCCCGTCTGAGTTGGAGATCATAAAGCAAGACTTTGAAAATAAGAGTTCGGAGCTGGAGAAAAAGATAGAACAGTTGGAAGAGGAAAATATTCAACTTGGAATAGATGTCGACGTCTAGAAGTTAGAAGCTGAGAGCATGAGAAAGCAAAGAAGAAGGCTGAGGAAAACTTGGACAATCTAAAAATAGATTATAAGAAGCTATGTTTGTGGATAAAGACTACAGGGTTGGGTAAAACATCGGAACAATGGTGGCAAGAAATCAAAGAAGAAAAGATTAGAGTTGATCAATGGGAAAAGAAATTCCAAGATGCTCGAGTTCGAGAAGATGCTCTAGAAAGGGATTTCTTAGAAACCCAAAATGAAAAGGCTGGATTAATATCCCGGGTAGTAGAATTAGAAAGGCCATTGCATCAATATCGAAGTCGCAACTCTGCAATTAAGTTGAAAGGAAGCCTAAATAAGATTGAAGAGTTTAAGGGAAAGATAGAAGAGCTCGAGGCCACACTACAAAATTGTGAACTTCGAGTTGAGCTTCTTGAAACGAACAATGAACACTGGAAAGAGCAGGTCCGATGCTTTCAAGGTCAGATTAGGGATAGAGATCACATTATGGGCGAAGCTATGACTCAAGTATGGGAAGTAGCCGACCATTTGCAAACCTTAGCAATTCAAGCCGACATACTAAGCTTAAAATATTAATCAGAATTAGATCGAGGCCAAGAATTAGCTTTACTTCTTAGGGAAGCCAAGGCTTTGAGTATTAGGGCAAGGTCGTATATGTAAAATATATTCGTTTTATGTAAAGAGATATTTTTCTAGTAAAGTTGTTCTAATAGAATTGGATCAGAATCAATGCCTCTTTTTGCTTTCATTTCATTCATCAGCATTACATTTCATCATATGCATTAAATTTCATAAAAAAAACCCTAATTAATCAAAATTATGGCAGTTACCTTAGAAACTAACAAGAATCTGCCAACTGAATATCGTTATAGTACTAGTGGCAAAACCAAAGCCATGGATCGAAGGTTAAAGAGATTAGAACAAATTCAGAAAGACATGCAAGATCAGTTGCAAGCACAGCTGCAGGAACAATTAGCTAAGGTACAGTAAGACATGAGGGATCAAATATAAGAATCCCAACGAAGCATGATAGGCCAGTTGACCCAATTGCTAGCCGGAGGGATTGGAAAAGGGAAAAGTATTGTGGTTAACTCTAGGGATGATAATGATGACCCTATATACCTCTATGCTTTACCTCGGTGAATGTCTAAGCCCAACTAGATACATATCCACGAAGGGTACCTGTTACCATAAGACCTCAACAATATCAAGCCGGCACCTCAGCACCGGTGAATTACCCAATAGGTTCAGGGTCCAATACCAGAGATAATCCAATCAACTCCATTGTTCCAGATCTAGAGAACATGGCAAAAATGAATAGGGCAAGAGTAGAATTTCCAAAACAATTAGAAGACTGGTGCAAGTGGTTGGAGGAGAAATTTAGAGCTATGGGGAATGCTAATTACCTTTGCGGGGTCGATGCTAAGGAATTGAGTTTAATCCCAAATCTAGTGCTACCACCAAAATTATAAGCTAAAAAATTCTAAAAATATAATAGGACTAGTTGTCCTTAAGCCCATATCACAATGTTCTGCTGAAGAATGACGGGATACGTCAATAACGACAAATTTTTAATCCACTGCTTCCAGGATAGTTTGATCGGGTTGGCTGACAAGTGGTACAACCAGCTAAGCCATGCCAAAATCAACTCATGAAAAGACTTGGCACAGACTTTCATGAAACAATACAGCCATGTGACCAACATTACACCCGATAGAATTACGCTACAAAATATGGAGAAGAAGCAAAGTGAAAGCTTTAGGCAATACGCTCAGAGATGTAGGGAGGAGGCAACACAAGTTCAGCTACCTCTTCTGGAGAAGGAGACAACAATGCTTTTAATAAACACTCTAAAAGCCTCATTCATTAACCATATGTTGGGAAATGCTACCAAAAGCTTCTCAGATATAGTAATGTTCGGAGAGATGATTGAAAATGCAGTAAGGAGTGAGAAAATAGACGCAGGGGAAAATGCTAAAAAATTTGCCCCAAGAAAGAAAAAAATAAAGTAAACACTATGAGTGTGTATAATAAGAGCTATTCAAAATCGATCACTGTAGGCCAACCAAGGATCGTAACAACCAGCCATCAAGGCCCTTCAAGACAAGAACCTAACACGAGACCAAACACGAAAAAACTCTAATTCACACCCATCCCGATAACATATAGAGAGTTATATCAGAATTAGTTTGACGCCATTGTGGTATCCCCGTTTTACTTAAAACCCATGCAACCTTTGTTCCCAAAATGGTATGACGCGAATGCTCAATGCAAATACCACGCAGGAATAACGGGACACTCAATTGAGAACTGCACTGCATTCAAAAAGTTGATTGAGAGGTTCATCAAGATGGGTATTGTAAGGTTCAATTATCCATCGAGACCTAATATAGCAGGAAATTTGTTACCCAGTCATTCAAACCAAAGGGTAAACGCAATAATTGATAGTGAAGGAAAGAGGACCAAAACCGATGTTGCGGAAGTAAAAACCCCACTAAAATGGGTCTTGTAGAAAATGATAGACGGAGGATTAATCATTCAAGATTCAGAGGAGAGACCCAAAGGAGTGAAGAGCTACTATGAGTTCCACATTAAAGAAGGTCAGGAGGTCCAAAAGTGCGCTTAATTCAAAACTCTAGTGCAAAGTTTGATTGATAACAAAGAATTGGAATTCTTTGAAGATGTCAATGGCTTGGAAAGAGGAGATGTTTGCGCTTCAGAGGAAGGATCGACGGAGAAAGTCTACAAGGTCAACCATCTAGTGGTGATTATTTCACGACCAAGAAGTAATGAAGTGGGAACACAAGCTGTGCCAAAAGTCATAATTCAAAAATCTATGGTTTTTCCTTACAAGGATAGCAAAAGGGTTCCATGGAATTATGACTGCAACGTGATGATCCCAAGAGAGGAGAACTCGGTTAGCACTTTAGAATAGGGCCCGGATATTGGTTTCTTTACGTGCAGTGGGAGGCATTATGATCTTGCAAGTGCGAGAATCAATCCCGTTAAAGGAGAAACCCTTGTAATTGAACAGAAGAAAGAAAATACGGTTAGACCCGAATCACCTGTTAATGAGCCAGTAACTAAAAACGAGGCTAAAGAATTCTTGAAATTCTTGAAGCATAGTGAGTATAGTGTTGTAAAACAGCTACACAAACAACCAGCTCGCATATCAATACTAGCATTGCTCTTAAGCTTAGAGACACATCGTAGCGTGTTGATGAAGATGTTGAATAAAACTTATGTCGTTGATGATATCTTTGTAAACAAGCTAGACCGCCTGGTTAACAATCTGAGTGCCGACAATTTCATCTTTTCAATGACGATAAAATACCTCCAGGGGGCATGGGATCCACGAAGGCTCTATACATCACTACCCACTGCAAAGGATATACATTGCCAGGGATGTTAATCGACAATAGATCTGCGCTGAGCATCTTGCCTCTATCCACACTGAATAGATTGCCAGTGGATAGCTCTCACATGAAGAGGTATCAAAATATAGTGAGAGCATTCGATGGTACCAAAAAGAGTGTGATGGGAGGATTGAAATACCTCTCTTGAGGTAGATTTTTTGGTAATGGATATCAAACTCTCTTATAACTGCTTGTTGGGTAGACCTTGGATTCATTCGACTTGGACAGTGCCCTCATCATTGCACCAAAAACTGAAGTTTGTAACAGAGGGTCGACTGGTAACAATAAACACTGAAGAGGATATTATTGCATTCGTAACTAGTGATACACTATAACACCCCTAACCCTTATCCGTAGTCCGAATAGGGTTACGAGACATTACCGGACTCTACAGAATAAATATGAAAAATTTATAATATTTAATAAACATATCTGAAGCCAGTCACCATTGATTCATATTGCCCCTTATATGGATCCTCAAGGCCCAAATTACGCGTTAGAAAGAAATCAAGACTAAATAAAAAACTCAAAATTTTTTCATAAAATTTCAAAATTCTTCTTAGGTGTAAGGGACACACGCCCATGTGGTTCACACAGCCAAGTGATACACCTGTGTCTTAGGCTGTGTGGTAATTGAAGTAGGGTACAGGCCGTGTCCCCAGCCCATGTAACTCTCTAACTTGCAATACATTTAAGTGCAGGGGTCACACGGCCAAGCCACACGCCCGTGTGCTAGGCCGTGTGCAAAAAATTGGGCATTCTATTTCAAATTTTTAAGATGCAGGGGACACACGAGCAGACCACACGCCCAAATGCTTGGCCGTGTATCACACACGGCTGAGACACACGCCCGTGTCTCTCCCCGTGTGGATGAAATTAGACCATTTATGGCCACTTTTCTCACCCGTTTTGACATCAACCTACGCACAACATTTAAATACACTAATATATCCTAACCAAGCAATCAAAACCAACCAATACATGTTCTCAACATATTATAACATTACATATACATCAATTACTTATACTTACCAATTTAACTCATTTCATTGGTTTATCAAATTCTACTACTAATTACACACATACAAACATTTAAGATTCACAACCACAATTCAAACTATTTCATTTCCAAACCAACCCTATATATGCCATATAAACCAAAATTCAAATTTCAAAGACTACCGGATTAAACTGGATAGTGTGGCTAGATGTGTTGATCCGATCTCCTGATCACACGTTAATCTACAAGAACATAAAATGACACGAGTAAGCTTAATGAAGCTTAATAAGTTCAATAGATTAAACATTGATCTTAAAGAAAACTTAATATAATGAATTAAATTGTAAATAAATCATACATTCTCCTTTTCAAATGAAACATAAGTCAATGAACACACTTCCTTTAGATCAATATCATTAATAATCAATGTATCTTTCAATTCATTCACATAGGTCTTTTACCAATTCTTACTAAATCGATGAACGACTTACGGATATGAGTACATCATTTTCTTCGTGCCATAGTCCAACTATGGTCTTACACATGCATTGTCACGACCCAGCCATGATCTTACATTTGTAGTGCCATAACCCAGTTATGGTCTTATCATCACAATGTCATAGCCCAGCTATGGTTTTACTTATAAATACTGTCATGATCCAACCATGGTCTTACATTCAAAGTGCCATAACCCAGTTATGGTCTTTCATTAAAATGCCAAAGCCCAACTATGGTCTTACATATAAACAATGCCATGGTCCAACCATGGTCTTATCCGTCAATTCATCCTTTGCTATAAAAAGATTGTACTCTATCCTGCATTCTACTTGTTTTAAGCATTCATTTCAATTTTATATTTTAATAATAAATTTTAATTTTAATAATAAAAATACAAATAAATACATTATATCATTCACAAATTAATAAATAATCATGAAATTTTAA